>NW_025400995.1:6709532-6889350 GCF_015345945.1 Tribolium madens | reverse complement strand
AAAATTTATGAAACCACCATTAGCAATCCCGATAAAAGTTTATGCAGCAGCAACGACGATGATTCCATCAGTAAGTTATACATTTAAATATTCCTACTTTACCTCTCCTAAAACATTTCTGACTTAAAAATTCAAAGATAGGTACTTTTTTGAGTAAATTTATTTTCAAGTGAAAAGTATCCTAAGAAAGTATTAATTTTATATTGTTACAGAATATGACTCATTTACGCGAGCAATGCTTGCGATTTTGAAAATGGTTTATACTCCCATCAACACTAGTGTCAAACCGAAGACCAGTAAAAAATCAAGAACTATTAATAGTTTTCAAACGGGTAAGTTGCAAATAAAATACATAATGTGCATTCCAATGAATTGTGCTAAATTATAACCAAATCAACTCATTAATGAAATATTCTACAGTTGCTCCTCTGCTGCTTCCTTGGGTTAGTAAATAAGGCTGTGAAATTTCTTGACGACAAGAAATTTCACAGCCTTATTTACTAACCCAAGGAAGCAGCAGAGGAGCAACTGTAGAATATAGTATTATTATAGACCAACAACTGGTTGCATCGAATTTGGACCAACGACTTCATGTATATTTAAAAATTATATGTTTAAAAATTTATTTTGTATCCATATTTACAAATTTTTCGATACCGATAACGTGACAAAGTCTCAGTGGCTAAAGTATGGTTATTCTTATAAAGTTATTGATATTGTTATAATTGAAAATTATGTATTTTTCGTAAGTGAACTATAGTCCACAGTGGAATTTATTGAAGAATCAAATTCATATTAACTCAACCTTAATTTAACAACAATTATAACGTAATTACTTTCTCTACATTATTATATAAAGAATATTTTGGTATGCATTGGTCATTATTAGCTTGTAATCCTAAGAGTTCCAAAGTTTTAATATGTTTTTTAAATATTTTGTAATAATTTTTGTTTTTTCAATAAATGTCTATCATTCAAAATTCCCGCTTTATTTTAAAATTTCATCAAAAAAGTAACTCTACAACTACCAGAAGTAAAGTTAAATAACTCTAAATTTAACACTATCAGAGTTAATGTGAAATTTATAAAAAGTTAGTTTAAGGTTAAAATCAACACTTGAAGTGCGGTTTTCCCTTATTCGTTGTCACTAAAAGTGTTTAACACTGCTACAGTAGTAAGTGTAAAAGATTCTTTAATAAATACACTAGAGCATAGTGTTATAAATAAACACTATTTAGTGGGACCTATATCAACTTTAGGTAGTGTTGAGTAGTGTTTTATTTTAACACTATATTTTTTACTGTGTATTATAGATTTCTTTCGAAACCACTTGAGTTATTTTGTTAAATTTTGTGAACCATTAAAAGCGTTTATTTATTCATTCAATTTATTCATTTTTATTCTTACCTTGGCGTGCGTACAGGCATTTTACTGAATATTTTTTTATTAGTGTTATTTTTCAATGTACTTACCTACAATATGTACTTGCAATTTTTCGCAATATTAAAAAAACAGTGCATTTAAATAAATTTCTATTACATATTTCTATTGATTTCAATTCATATTTTTAAGTACTAGATATCATATTTGGGAAAAATTATGCAAAATGCGAAAAACAATTCGGTTTTTCTTCTCATTTATTATTGTGTGTTTTAGAAAAAGCTTTGAAGATCTTGACAAATAGTTTTTAGACCAATTTTATTGTAAAAATTGAGTGGACAAACCTTCATGTTTGTGGTTTGCGTTTTGCGGCGCAAATTTTCGCGTGACTATTGCAGTTTTGTATTTTGAAGTCGAGATTTGCAGTTTTACCGTTTCGGCAGCGTCTTTGTGGCTGCCGCTCCTGAATAATTTAATGCAAATACGATCATAAATTTAAATTACACAGATATCAAGTGGATATAATGGCGTAGCGAATATATTGGCATATGAAACAAAACTTGTTATTTCTATTTTCAAGTCTTAATGTTTGAATGAAGCTGAGCTACTTATAATAATTCAATGTAATTAATAACGAACGTACAGAAGTTGCCACATACTGATTTTGATTGGTTATTACTTTATGACCGGATGTACATGTTACATAGTGTAAGCTATACATCGTTATTTACACTCTTGTAACATGAACATGCGACAGTAAAATAATTATTATGAATGGTTTTATTAATAAAAATTTTAATCAAATTTTCGATGTGGAAAAATAGACAGCGTTTGTTAGAATCGAAAATCGAATCTATCAGCTTAATAGGCAATAACGCCCACATTTTGAATTTATGGAGAGATGCGTGTGTGCGTGTGTATCTATATTTCTCACGATTTCAGACTATTCATTAATATATCTCATGCTACCAGTACATAAATTAATCATTTTTTACAACGACTTCATTGATTTAGTGATAGTCCAGTATAAAAGTTCGCTTACACTATTAAAACTATCATTTAGAGTCGTTCCTTACTTGGTGTGTTAATAACATACATCATATAAATTATACACAGTACACAAAGACTTCTGTTCCGGATATTCAATTGACCAATGCTCTGAGCGACATTGCCTCAAATGATTTATCAATTTTTTACACAACATGTCGTACACATAAAATATTATGTATAATAAATATGATTTTAAAATAACGTTTCTACTTTACTGTTATTATGACCAACATGATCCTGAATGTACTAGTCCTACTTCCAAAATAACATTTAAGACATTAAATATCAACGAATGTCAAATTTTTATTGTATCCTACTTTCTACATCCAAATTCGCAAAAAAATACACATTTTACAAATGGTATAACAATAAAATAGTGCAAGAGTTATGTTGTTCCTACAAGGCAAATTGTGTAATTTTAAAATTACGGGTGAATAATAACAATAATTTGTTTAATGGTAACCAGTTGTAAATAACTTATGCGATAGACAGCAATCAGCAAACTAACTGTCACATATCAAAAATATTTATTACACTATTTATTATTTTATATAATAATGGCATTGTGCCTATCTTTTTAACAATCTATTTCGATAACAATTACAGAATTCCTTGATTCTTGTTTTTAGTAATCGTTTTATGTTAACTTTAGAACAGTATTTCTTTGAATAAAAAATCAAAAAGCCCGAGAGGGGCTTAGCTCAAATTTTGTAATAATTTGAATAGACGGTATTAAAGCATAGATGTAAAATAAAATTTTGACTTAATACTTCCATAAAATAAAAAAATAAAAAATGGATGGTTTGGTTGTAATTCTTGTTGTCAGCCAAGTAGTTAAAAAGATATACACAACTGGCAAAACCGTATCAAGTAACATAAAATATTGACACTAAAATTTCAAAATATGTAAAACAGTTTTATAAAAAGTGTTAAAAACAAACAGTAAATAAATAATGTTACATATTTTTTTTACTGCAAATTATGTTGGCGTTGTGTGTGTGGGTGGGTATTTTAACATCTTAATTATTATTTACAAAATTACTTAAATTTTAACTTATCATTTCAAAAACAATAAATAATAAATTAAACATGTCAGCTTAGTAACAAAAAATTAATATATTTATGTATTTTGAGAGCATGTTTTAATGATTCTAACGATAACTTTTTCAAGTGGTATTTTTATGATTTCTTTGCAATTTCAATAGTTGGTTTCTGCGGTGTACTCTATATATGGCTGGGAGGTTCATTAAAAATGAAAAAAACTACGAACTAATAATATATAAACTTAAAATAGAAGTAAAAATAAATAACAATCCACATGTTTTTAGAAGTAATCTGGCGGTTAAACCGGCTTTCTTTACAGATTTAGTATGAAAATAATGAGTGAATTTTGCATTTTTTCACTTATTAGCAGTCAAATAAATCTTTATTTTTAAAATATCTGAGTCTTCAAATGCCATTTTTTAACATGTATTTCTTAGATTCTTAGGCGAAGAAATAACGATGCATCTTGCTTGTATGTCGATATTTTATCGGTGTTATGATTGAACTGAACTGATTGATGTGAGATGCATATGAAGCTATTTCAGTTTTTTTTTGTAGAAATTCCGTTTTTGGGTTGACGGTTTCAATGGTAGATTTATTTTCATTTGAATTCCAAAATGTTGTTTACAAAGTAAGTGCTGCAGAATTAAAATAACAACAGATGGTGTCGCGTAAATTTTTCGGCCAAACAAGTTTCTAATTTGAATATAAAATGTAATTTTTCACGTAATTTGCGCGTTGTGCATTTTATATTGGTAGATGTGATGAAGTGAGATATTTAATGTTAGAGAGATGGGATCGAGTTAGTTAATATGTAACTGGATCGCGCCTATAAAACCGTCATCAAAGTAAAATCAGATAATTAGCCAGAAGGGGCGATCGAAAATATTCGGATAAGAATCTGAATTCGATCAAATTGCAAAATGGAATGCCGAAAAGTAGCGATGTTGCCAAAGTGGCTGTTGCAGAGTTCAGGCATGTTCCCGCCTACTTTTTACTTATATCTGAGCTCATTACGGCCCATTTGTATGCCGGTATCGTTGGGTGCTTATATGGATAGAAGCAGCCATCGTATGTCCACTGGCTTTTTTACCATGGTCTATTTCCGCTAAAGATATTTCAAATGGATACGCTCCGGCTGACAATACGATTTATTGTTTTATGACTGATTGTAAGTAATGTCTATGTGCGATTAAAATGTATTCGATGGAATTGTTCTTTCGATATATAACACAGACCGATCGCCAGATCTTAACGACCATTCAAGCACATTTCTTCACCGTCGCGAATCGACCATAAATCACGAATATCTATTACACTTTCAGAGCGCGACTTTTTCGAAATTGAAAAAAGGACTCAGAATTAACACCGCAAATTTGTCATATGCATGACTAGGGGCATTTTTCGTAAACAAACTATTTCAATTTTGAAAGCTTGCATTTCCAACAGTCGCGAGATATTAGGGAGACAATAACTGTCATTTATTCTGATATTTTACCCACATGGCAGTGGGCTGGTTTTTTAACAATTTTATTTTTTTTTGTTTATTTTAAAAGTTAAGTTAAATTAGTTGTTATTTTATCTATATATTTGTATACACATATTTTTTATTATTTTGTGACAAATGGCAATTTTTTATGCTATTTTTTTTATTTGTAAGCACATTTTACTTTGCTGACAACTCGCATAACTCGCACCCCAGAGAAAAATGCCAAGTAAGATAAAATACCAGGAACAGGAAAAAATATTTAAAAAATTCTGTCAAAAAATTAATTTTTTGAATTTGACAAAAAACTTGGAAAATTATTTTTCCAACAAAAAACAGAGTCAAAGTGCAAAAATGTAATAACTTAATAACTAATAATAACTTGGAAATTTTTATGGATAGCATTTTTTTTAACATTTTTTCCATGTTTCTGGTATCTTGCCTTAATTCTTTAATTTTTATTAAATATCTAGGATTATTTACAGAAAGTACCTAATGGTTTAAAAAAAGCGCTTGGTTCCATACTTTTTCTTCACTTTTTTCAAAATGTCAAACAATTGTAAAATATTAGAGAGGTAACTGACATGTTTTTCGATTTTTATTTCTACTGCTATTAAATTATTATTGTTTTATTTTAAAATTTAATTGAAAATTGCTAGTTTCGTTGGGATTCATTTATTCACAATCACCAATGTAATATGCCGATTACTAACCTTTTTAAAGGTTGGGAAACATAACATTAATTTAAATCTCATAGGCAGTAATATCATTTTATCCCTTGGGCGGTAATATGCAAGTTTTCCAGCGTTGAAATTACAAAAATACCGGGAATTTTTTCTTTCAAATTGTCAAGTTACGCATAATATTTTCTTAAATTAGTATTCAATTACTTCTGTAGCAATTTCTATTACTTCTGGGGGAGTATACTGCTCCATTTCAACAATTTTAATATCAGATTTACACATTATTTCAATATTTTCTTTGACATGAAATGTCAAAAATCAAACGCAATTTGGATGGCCTACCACGTTTGGACCTTAACTTTGTTAAAATTTTATTTTATTCAAATTTTTGATTAAAAATGATGTGATTGTGAATAAAATAACAAACATACCTTGGTGATAATGGTACCCCTCTTTATCCGATCTCGAGGCTGGCGCCTCTCATACATACACTCAGAAACGTTGAAAATGACGTGTCCATAAACCGACCCTCATTATTTGGGTCCTCCTACCTAAACGCAGTTATAAACGATCTGCGAGGGGAAAGTAATAAAAATGCTTTTGCATTTAGCCTCAACATTTCTTTTAAGTAAATCTTGTCATGGGTTTTTATTCAATTAATAATAATCTCAATGTCTCAATGGAAAGAAAAGTAAATTTTCTCTTGCTTTTGGGATTTTTTTCTGCTTTTTAAGATTCATCACAATGGCGGTTTTATTTTTTCGACAAAAATGTAACTTTGACAATTAATTAATTATTGTAACCGGTATTAGCGGCAAAACAAAATGCTGCAAAGATTTGTTGCTCTCATTATAACTGAATATTAATTGTTTTTCAACGCTTTTAATTGGGATTCACTACTTCTACGAATCGTAAATTAGTTTTGAAAATCCTACTTCCCGTTCATTTATAAAAGTTCATAATGAATAGAACTGTGGGTAAATTGTTGATATAATTTGTGACACTTTATTGAATATTTTGGTTGTTTTCATTTTGGTTCTTACAATCCCGAACCTAAACATTAGTTGGTATTTCTGTGAAAAATAATAAAGCTTCAAAGGGATCCTTCCTAGAATTATATTTAGATTATTTCAACTGGACGATCAGGTTAGAAATGAAATGAGGAATTACATGAGCACTTGTGGTATTGCCATATTTACCACTTCGTTTGTTATGTACATACTATTTCACACATTTTTGCTTCATAACAAATTGTAATTTTTCTATTATTTTACTTGTTTCTTTAGAAAATCTTTATTTCTGAGAATATTTGATCTTGCTTATATACCTACCTATATTTGTCTATTTTGTTATTTCCAAATGATTTTTTTTTGTATAAGTTAGACCACATTATCAATGACGATTTTCTCGATAACTAATTGCGTTATTTGAGTAAAACCAACTCACGACTTTTGGACAGTTGTTAGTTTTTTATTTTTTTTTCATTATTGTTTATTGTTAAGGTCAAAGAAAAGTAATTTTTTTCTCGAAAGAGAATTGAATTTGTGGAACAGTTTTTAACTTATACAGAGTGTTCTGTTTAAATTCACCTGTGAGTAAAACCAGATTTTTGCATAAAGAGTCAGAACCAGTCTCCCGCAAACCAGAATGAAATCTACAAAATGCCATTTGTGAGACCCTTTTCTAAAAAAATCACTGTACAGGTGGAATAATTTTAAAAAGTGTATAATTTAATAATAATTTAATTTGAATCTTGACAGAAATCGTAAAAGTGTAGGTTTAGCAGAATAATTTACCAAAACGATTAAATTTATTGAAAAAATCGAATTTGGAACCGTATTCCTCAAATCATCTTTACATATAAAGGTTGTCTCACCCAAAAACGGTCTAGAATTCTTGGAAGGTGTTGACATTTTCACTTAATATCGAATTACTTGTAAAGTTGATAGAGTTATAGATTTTGAAGTAATTTGTGAGGAAAATATGATTTTATTCATTTATAAATCTAGTGTCATCTTTTATGACGCGGATCGTTAAAGTTGGAGTTAAAACAAGTAAAAGGAACGGACTGAAATATTATACATTGTAAACAAGGTCCATTTTAAGAAATTATAGACATTTACCTCATTGAATAAGTCATAAAATAGAGAAAATGTGTTGCAAATGCTACAAATGTACGGTACTATCAGGGTAATTTATGTTGCAGTACCATCACTGATATTTAATTATAATTACACGTACATGCTCTATGGATAATTAAATTTTATTCACACTTGCGATTGAAATGAATTTATTAAAGGTGAAACGCCTACCTGCGCCATTACATGACGTCACAACTACCAGAATTTATCCCTCCGAAGATTTTCTTCGGTTTAATTAGGCGGTGATGCGTGAAATGGACGCAGATTATGATAATTAACTTCGAAGTAAAATGGCGGCTGCAAATATCTAACAAAAATTTAAACACATTACAATTGTATCACTTGACGTTAGTTCGTAACAAATTCGGAAACTCTTTAATATTCAAAACGCCATTTGAAAGTTAATTAATGACAATTAAAGTTCATGGTCAAGGTTAGTGATAATGCTCGGAAATTCGGACGCAAGCAATTTTGCGAGATTTCAATTCTCAAAGGTACGCTGAAAGCCAGTAAATAATTGGCAAGTGTTTTTACAGACTCCTGTCTGAGAATTTTGGCAGTAATTTCAATCATGTCTTTTTTAACTTGACAAAATTCTGTTTGCACTTTTGCAACAGCAGCAAAAGTCGCGTGCTGCAACTGCTAATTACTTCTAATCAACGGGAGAGAATAATTACGAATTGCTAATAAAATTTAAAAAAACGGTGGTGTCCTGCACTTGTCTCAATAGTATCCAGTTTGGTGTTCCGTTAAAGGTCCCACGCCGGTAAAACGGCTAAATCCTGAACGGGGTAGAAAAATTTGATGGTCATCATATCGTCCAACGGGTCTTGGATTCTTCACCGGACATCCGCAGTTCTCACGAAAGTGTGCAACATGTGTCACTAGTAAAACTCGTATGTCCAGTTTTGGTCAGTCCGTTAAGGGTAGAGAAATCCAGGTTCATGGGTCAACTTGGCTAATGCAAGGGTCACTTTAAGGGGTTCCCACGAGTGTCCTTTGTCCGGCACTGATAAATGGGGTAGTTTCGTTTCGTATAACCAGCGAAAGAGTTAAGCAATGGTCAAGTGAATTTTTAAAGGGTATTGAAGATGCGCTCGCTTTTATTAGTGACCGGTTTCGCGACCGGTGACACCCTTATTTGCGTACCGTTGAAGGGAAGCTTCTTCAAGCTCACGTTTTTAGGATTTTTATCGGACTGACACTGACACACGCATCACAATCAACAGTTCTAAACCCTAAACAAACGGCCCGTAGACAACAACCGAAATCCTCACATTTTTTTCACCAAAAATCAAACACCTTGAAATTTTGCGCACTGTGTAGCACACAGCCCCAATGTACGTAAAAAGAAAAAATCCGGTTAGTTTAGTAATTTGATTTTGTGTAAAAACAATGAGAATTTTTTAATTGTAAGAGAAGGGATATTTTTTAGAATTAAAATTTCTTGCAAGATATCCCAAGTAGAAGTTTCTAAATCAATATCTGTTGGCAACTTTAGAAGAGACAATTAAAATTAAACAAAAAAAATATTTTTTTAATTAAATAAGAGATACCTTCTACATGTAATTACATATCCATTATGCTGATAAGTAAGTCATTATTAGGTGTAAAATTTGAATTTTTTTTACCAAGGCATTATTAAGCCAAAACAAAGCAATTAACGTAATACACATTACTAACAAAAATTTGTCTCAAAAAGATAAAGGGTGTAGCTAGAAGAGAGCATTTGGAACCTTTACTAAAATTTTTCTATTTTTAAATCATTATTGTGAATTTTGTGTTTGTGGTAGATAATGTATTTTCAAATTAATTATAATTTCATTTATAGATGAAAATGTCTTCATTAATACCCTGTATCTTTTTGTTATTAAAGTATTTAGGTTACAATTAATTATGACATCCTGTATACGCTAAAAAATCGTTGCTAAACGCGACAACTTTTGTTCTGTTTCTTAAAATTATTTTCGGGGCACACCTTGTGTGTTATAATAATTTGCTCAATTTTTACTTGTTTTCAATTTTTTTTTGTATTGTATAATTTTGAAAATTGATATTTTTTTTACTTTTATGTAAAGTAAATGATTAACAAAGTAAATTGAAAATGTAATTTGAAATTATTAAAAAAAAAATACATTCGAGACAACTTTCGAATTTCGTAGTGTCTCAACTATAACGTCTTAGAAAAATGTTCTATGAAAAAAAAAACAGTACAAACAGGACAGTCTATTTGCAGCACCATTATTTTATTAAATAGTTACAAATCCATTGTCCAGGTTGTACGGAAAAAACGGTAAAAGATTTTGGAGAGTGATGCTTTAGGTTATTTTATTGTATAATTTTTTTTTGTGGACCTACATATGTCTGGAAATGCTTCTTAAGGGAGTTACAACTCTCTGAAAATACCGACCAAAAAGTCTTTTTTAATTATCTCATTAACCCATTTAGATAAGTTTACAAAAATTTGCATTCGAGGTAATTTGTTGTGTTTTAAGTTAGTGCGATTAAAAATTGAGTACTTTAATTAGAGGAGAGGGGGAATTATGGTCAACCTATACATATTTAAGGCGAAAAATTTTGCTTTGAAAAACGTTGAATATTTTTTTACAAATACGGATTTACTTATTAATTAAAAAAAAATCTTATGGATATTTTTATGCGACGCACGCTTTTCGAGAAAAAGGGATTTTCTCAATCCGTGCGGATTAAGTTTTCGGCAAGTCCTAATCCACGCATTCAATTTTTTCATATAAGGTCGAGTTATCGCTTTAGCTACCTTAGGAAGTATTAACGGGCTTACAGAGTGATTCAAAACAGTCGGACCAACTCTGGAATAGATATTAGGTGTATGTACCAAAACATTTTGATCTTTATGCATGACGTAATGATTCGGAGAGTAAACCGGAAAAGTACCTGTACATATAGTTTTTAAACAAAAATATGTTAAACTGTGAATCGACTATTTTTGAATATTTTTACATCAGAAAGAAGAGCTATAATAACGAGTGAAAAGCATGGAAAAAAGTATTTGTGGCACCAATTTCTTTAGTTTCGTCTCAGAATGAAATAAATAAATTTCTTTTTTAACTAATTCATTTTTGATTAAGTTTTTGTCTGAATTACAAGAGATAAAATGGTTTGATTTGCAAAGGGCATTTGTAATTTTTATTCATAAATGGGAATAAGTCGCCCCTAGGAAAATCGTCTTGAAACCTTGGAGGTAGAAGAGTTAATATTCACCCTTTGAAAAATCCGGCGGTATCTCTATAAATCAATTGTTGTAAAAAATAACAGTATCAAAAGGTGTGATGATAATCGACCTCCCTGGAAGATGGACCCTTGTTGAATCAACAAAGGGTGGTTGATGCTTTTTTATATGGGTATTATAGAGGTTCTGTAATGCTCCCGTTCACTTCTTTAATGCGTAAGCACTCATTCGAAGAAATGTTTTTGATTGAAATAAATTCAGAACTGTACCTAAATAAACATAATTCGAGATTGAGCAAACCGATTCGGGGGTAAATCATGTATCATTTGTAGTTGCAACAAGTCGATTTATAATTGAAATTAACTAATTAGTAGCTAACAAGAACGTTACATTTGTTAATTACAATGCGCATATCAAATAAGTGGACATAAGTTTAAGCAAAAAAAAATCGTAAATTAATTAATGGAAATCTGTCCAATGAATCATAGAGAGCCTACAATAAAACAAATACTTAACAAGATCATTTATTAAGGCCTGACAGAGACATCGAGAAAAAGAGAAAATGTCTTAAGAATAAATTAATTCGTCGATGCAGTCGCTAGACAAATCAGTTTTTGAGAAGTCACAATTATTATACAACTTCCATAATGATTGGCTGACGCTCCACTTGATAAACATGTGGGTATGACTGTCTACAGTCCGCCCATCTCTGTCATTTTCACTTATTTTTAGACGCAACTAAACCAGACATATTTTTATCAATCATAGCTTGATCAAACCGGTAGCGCCTATTTTTGGCACTAATATTTTTTATGAATAAGACGGAAAAACTGTATAATAAAATTAACCCAGTTTTAAATTGAAATTCAGGCGATTATAATCTGGAAGTGTCGAAGTGACCCCCCGGTGACCCCATCGTTATCAGCGGTTGATCTAGTCTCTCTCTACACATTCTTACAACATATAGTTGGTTCTCAACTGTAACAGCTATACTTAGTTGGATGGATAACTACAAAGAATTCCATCATGAAATTTTATTGCGTACATAGTGAACAAAAATGGCTATATGTTGCGCGCTTTTTGCAACCATTCTTTCTTATTGCAATTGTGGATTCTTTTAATGTAATTACGGACGCCAATTACTCGAATTTCTTTTTCAAGAATCTTAGGCCGCGTTCACACAATTGAATTTCGCGTTGAAAAAATCCCACACCACCTGTGCCTCCACTGACCCTAGACATCTGTCAAGTGTAACAAGTCATTTACTAACCGGAAAAACTAGTGATTTTATTGAGTGAGTAAATATTTAGCGATTTACCGGTTAAGAAGCCCCAACCAGTTCATCAAGTTCAAATTGTATCACTTATAGGTCTACAACTACAACTATGAATGAATTTAGTCGGGTAATGGTGCTAATACGGTCACCATGTCTACGTGATTTTTAACGAAAAAGTGAAATTTCGATTCGAATCCTTGACCTTCAGAATTATTTATGATCATATATGGCGCGCTCGGAAGATTTTATTCATTCCTAATTAGCTTACGTAATTCACCAAATATTTATGGATTCACACGAAATGCATTTTATAACCAAACAGGTAAGTATGTACTTTTTATCGATTTGTCTGTAGTGACAGCAATCTGATAAGCATGTCTCGTTCACTTTCATGCAACTTCCTTTTCCGCCCATCACAATTTCACTCTAAATACTTATTTCTTTTTGCAAATTTCATCAGACCTTTTTATTGCTCAACATGTGTAAAAATATAAATAAATATTTTAAATTGTAGTATATTATTCTAAATAAACTAAGAGTACGCAATGACAAATTCTTACAAGATTTTGCAATTCTTTGAGGTCATTTCTAATATCAACTCATATATTACTACTAGCCAGTGATACAGAATTCCACATTTGTCTCTCACTGTTATATCACACGTTTATTTAAATCGATGTGTTTCAAACTGCTGCTATTTCCGTTCCCGATTTCGACATTGTACCTCATTTTGAAACAAACTTTAATGTCAAGAAATTTTAACTTTACAAGAAATCTACTTTGATGAACAAAACTTATAATACACTTAATACTCAGAATTTTATCAAATCAATAAGCGATTGGTAGAGAAAAAATGAAAAAAAACCTCCTTATTTTGTTTACAATATACTAGGTTGAAAAAAATTTAAAATCAAAAAATATGTTAGTATAGGCAACCAACAATACACATTTTTAATAATTATGAATTTTTATCATTTATATTTTTATTATTATGTAATATTTAATTTTGTAATGTTTAAATCAAATAAATTAAATTAATTCTTGTACAATTGTTTGAATTTGTAATAAATATTTTTTTGAAAATACTTATTATTTTATTTTGATTATTCGGTGTTCCCATATAAAAAAACATACAACTTATTTGAGAAAAAATTATTGATTAATTAATCAATAACTGAATAAAATCTTTTTGATGCAAATTTATCCGAATTTGAATTCCCACGGTTTTTCTGTTAATGTCCTGATCAGTGCTGCCAACGTGAGAAACTGACATTTGTCATTTTTTTGACATAGCATGTGAATTCAAGTCGAATTTCATCATAAATCACAGGTCATGGTTGTGTTTTGTCCTTTTTGTGGTAATTTGCTGTTTGCTCAAGAAATTTGTGGGAGAATAAGTTTTTCGTGTCGAATTTGCCCGGTGTCGTTTCCCATTCGTGGAAAAATTTCGCACCGCACGTACTATCAAGTGAAGGTAAGAGATAAATAAAATAGTTTTCATTGTTTAACTCCGTCGTGGTTTTTAGTCGGTTGATGACGTTCTTGGTGGCGAAGATGCGTGGAAAAATTGCGACGTAACTGCGGAAACGTGTCCAGAATGCAGCTGCCCCCGAGCCTACTTCCTGCAAATTCAAACTCGTTCTGCTGACGAGCCGATGACCAATTTCTACCGCTGTTGCAACCCCGAATGCGCCCACAATTGGCGAGAATAGGCGATGCGTTTTTTCACGCCACTCTTCAAAAAACTATCGCCAAATCGTGTTTCTATGGCATTGCACGTTCCCATTGGGGACCCAAATGCTGAAGTATTAGCCGTTGATGTGCTTAAGTTGGGCCGTGTCATTGCTGTTCCCACGGATACCGTGTACGGACTTGCTTGTGACGCGACAAATCTAACCTCAGTTAACAAACTGTATAGTATTAAGGGCCGGAACGAGCACAAACCCGTCGCTATTTGTCTCGGGGACGTCCTCGAGGTCAAAACCTGGGCCAAAGTTGAGCATTTACCCAAAGGCTTGCTAGAAAGCCTCTTCCCAGGCCCGGTGACTGTCATTCTGACTTGTGCAAACAAGCTTGACAAGTCGCTAAGTTTTAACACAAAAGTTGGGATTAGAATCCCAGATTATCATTTTATTCGGGCTTTGGCTAGAGGTTTAGGACGACCTTTGGCTCTCACAAGTGCGAATTTAAGTAACGAGCCAAGTTCGTTAACAATTCATGAATTTCAAGACTTGTGGGATAAACTTGGTGCAGTTTTCGATGGTGGCAAGTTGGGAAATGACGATTTGAGACGACGAGCTTCCACTGTTATTGACTTATCAGAATGCGGGTTGTATACAATTGTGCGACAGGGTATTGCGGTTGATAAAACTATTGCGATTTTGCACAGATTTGGATTATTTAACAAACATGAATAAGTTGTTTAAAAGTGTGCACTCTTCGGACACTAATAAAGACAATTTAATTAAAAAATCAATAACAGATCACTTGTCAAATAGTGTTAAAGCTATACAATACTGCGGAGTTGAAGAAAATGGACTTAATAAGGAGGACGTTACTGAAGCTTCAAACACCTTATGTATGACAATCGAAGCCATTTTTCTGCACGGCTTGAGAGACTCCTTGAGCAAAAGGTTCAAAAGGGCCATTGCGGACGTTGACGAGAGGCCAGAGCCCAGCTTTTGGGCCCCTCTACTTGTCATATCACACCGCCAAATTATAGACCAGGTAAAAAGTTTTCTAAAATATCAAGATTGACAAATTAAAAATTGTTCTAGATAACCCACCTATCCCAGATAACCAGCGAGGTGGGCCAATGCCGGGCGTGGATCCGCTTGGCCCTGAACGATTGTCTTTTGTCTTCTTATTTGATGACAATTCGACGTGACCCCAGCTCCTTGAAGTCTTTTTACCGGCCCACAGCCTACTTGCGCGACAGCGACCTCGTTGATGTAGCCCAACGTTTGATCGAAGGCGTCGAGGCCTTCAAAACCGTAACGTTACCTTGCAATTCGAGCCTTTTAAACACTTGGCAATTGCCTAGTCTCTTCCTTGCCGGCATTTGGGCTCCAACTTTGAAGGCTTGTCCTGTAGCGCCTTGCGACGACGTGGCTCAAATGGTTGAAGAGACTCGCACAGTTCCTGAAAGCAACTCCGAGACTTGTTCTTTGAGTTCGGCTATGTCCATAACATCGCAAAATTCGGGCTTGAAACAAATGGTTGCGTTGAATGAAGATGAAGCTTTGAAGATCATTCTAGCCAAACATAGAGACAAAATTGAGATAAATAAAAGCGAGGAGAATTTAAAATCGTCGCTGTCGGAAAGCACAGACTCGGAAAATTTGTATACTGTGGGAAACTCGCTGAATAGGAGGACTGGTTGGTCGTTCGACGACAGTCAACCTCAAGAGGAAATCGAAGAGGCTGCGGCTAACCCCACCAAGGAGATTCCCCCGGTTATAAATCCCGAACCCAAGTCGATGGAAGGCAGTTTTAATGCTTTGATTGAAAGTTACAATATGTTGAGTGGCGGGTATATAAAAACTCCCGATTTGAGGGAAGTTTGGCAGAAATTCGAGGATCACAATATCGGTGAAATGGACACACCTAATAATAATAATGTGGGACAATCAAGTGTCCTTTTGGCCAAAAGTGAAACACCACTATCGACACTCATTGGTCGAATTAGTAAAGAGAAAGGTCTAGACAGACAGAATTACGAGTGTGCAGGGTGTAGAGAAGCCTTGGGTGTTACCATAAAACCCAAAGTTTGTGCTTTCACTGCCGAATATTTTTGCGATTCTTGCATGAGTGAGGAGGAAATTTCAATCCCAGCCCGAATTATACATAACTGGGATTTCAAATCATATCCAGTCTCGCAGAAAGCTTTTAACTATATTAACGAAATTAAGGACCATCCTACTATAGATTTTAAAGTAAGTTGGGATTTTTTAGTGTAATTATATGTGTTTTTCAAGACTTTAAACCCTTATATTTATGGAGTGGTTGAAGAAATGGCACAACTCCAAATCCTACGAAACCAATTGAACTTCTTAAGAGCTTATTTATACACGTGTAGAGAGCCGGTTATTGAACAGTTGCAGAAACAAATGTGGCCGCGTGAATATATGTATGAACATGTGCATCAGTATTCAGTTTCTGTAATAATGTCAACAGAGTGAAATCTGATTTTTCAAAAGTGAGTTTCAGGATTTGGCTGAAATCTCAAGTGGGGTTTTAGCGCAACATTTACAGACTGTCGTTAATTTTGGCAAAGAACATGTGATTGCTTGTTGGTTGTGTAGTCAGAAAGGTTTCGTTTGTGAAGTTTGCAACAAACCAAAAGCGTTGTTTCCCTTTGATGTTGAACATATTTATCGCGTAAGTTTTGATTACTTTTTCCTTTTTATTTCATTGTTTTTTCTAGTGTGATGTTTGCAACGCAGTTTATCATAAAGGTTGCCTTAATTCAACAAAACCATGCCCGAAATGTAAGAGGAGGAAGGAGAGGGCAGATTTGCCTCTTCTTGGTGCTACAGTTGAATAATTTTCTGAATTTAAATAAATTTAGTTTTTCAATTTTATTTGTTTCTCATTTTACACCTAAAGTAAAACAATGATTTTTATTAGAGGTGAGTCTATTAATTACAAATATACAAATATAATACAAAAGAATTAAATAATAAAAAACGTAAGTAGCAACAATGGAATGTAATTAATTAAATTAGTGATTCGATAATTTGGTCCCTACAAAACTACAACAAACAGTTATTTTGTCTACTACATAAAACTAATTATGACACACCTTTAACAACTATTAAAACATTTAGGGTCGGTTTCTGAAACGATTTATTGTTAGATAAATTTTATCGGTTCCATAATTGCTATTTCTATAGCAATTATGCGTGTTTCCACGCAATCAAATCAGCGCTATCTTAGTAACTATCGAAGCGATAAAATTTACCGAATGTTAAGTCGTTCCAGAAACCGGGCATTAACAAGTTATAACTACTTAGTAGTTTTAGTATCGGTTAAGGCACGATGACTGCTTCGTATAGGCAAGGGTGACAATGGGGTTTTAGGGCTTGCGGGTTTCGATTTCTTTTTCCCGTAGAGCCTTCTTTGATGAGCGTAGAGTAAAACCCCGATATGTCTATGGCCGGCCTCCATTGCAATTTTGAGCGCAGTGCTCCCATCCTAAACCAAACAAATTAATAACCAATGGTGCCAACACACAAACTTACGATATCGGTAATACTGGAGTCACAATCTGGTTGTGTTAAAAAGTGTTTCACTATTTCATCATGGCCGTGTTCGGCTGCGCACATGAGAGCAGTGCTACCATCCTCATCCTGAATGTTAATATCAGCCCCTGCCTCTAGTAACATTTTAACCATATCGAGCCGGCCGTGGCTTACCGCCAACATTAAAGCAGTCTGGCCATGCTATAACAAAAAATAATTAACGGAATTAATTATTTTTGGTGTTTTCGAACCTGTTTTGCCCGAATGTTGACATCGGCCAGTTGGAATAGCCTTCGCACGACGTTGGCGTGTGTCTGTGACCTGACTTCGGCCAGTGATACCAACATAACACTCGTGTAACCAGCCTTATTCGGTTTATTAATATCACAAACTTTTGAATCAAGCAGGATGGACACTACATCGAAGTTCCCATGTGACACTGCGTAATGCATCGCAGTGTTACCACTTTCATCAGTCATATTAACAATATATTGGAGCAAAACTGAAGAAACTTCTTCAAAAGCGTCTAAATAGTCTTCAACATCTAACGGATTTGCCGTATACAGGCTTGATATTTTAAACCATTCCTGTTGAACAATATTAATCGCGTTGTGACTTTTTAGATTTTTCGTTTGACTTTTTTGGAGGGAGTCGTTCAGTACTTTCATCGCACCTTGCATTTCTTTGCTTGGTACCGCTCTGAAAAATTCATTACGAAAATGTTTCATTTTATGTAAATGTTTTTTACTTTTTCCTATGTTGAGCACTAGCAGGGTTGAATAACGCCGTTTCCGGTAGTGGCAGTGTTGATTCTTGTATTTGCACTTTCGTGGGGGCGGCAACGCCATTTTGAGCATGAGATTTCTCCGGTAATTTGAAATTGTGTGTTAATTTATCTATCGGATTTGAGAGTTCGTTCGATGGTGACTTTGGGGACAAGTCGAGTCCTGATAATCTGTGAAGAAAAATGACAACACTGTTATGTAACACTCCACTTTACCTCGTCAAAAGGATATGTTGATGCATATAAGAGCAGTGAGCATTTTGTGAGCACTCTTTCGGACTCAACATTCGGTTAAAAATCAGTTCAAAGCATAGTTTTACCGGTGAAAAATTACGATAAAACTACGATAAGGGATGATTTTGTTTTGGTTCTATCATCAATAGTCTAAATAGACGTGGGCGCAAGCGCAATATACGATTGATTGGGGGAGGTGATGGTGAACACCCCTTTTTATAAATCAGTTCAAAAGTCAAAATTCTATAATATTAAGGAGAATTTTGATTTTGTGTCCGTCAAGACTCTTGTCTTCGGATAAATGAATTACTAAATGAATTAAAAATTTCCTGTTACAAAGTTTTGAAAATCAGAGCTCAAACAGGTGTTTCAATTTAAATAATGCATTTTATTTTTTCCGCATTCCTTTTCACATAAAACATAAAAATAAGTTGAATGTGTAACTTAAAAAGTTTATTGGTAGAAAAACAACGATTAAACTTTTTCCGCAGAAAATATCTGGTAAACTTAACAGATTTGCTTCAACATGTGTTTTCTCCTATTATTATTTAATCAATATTTTAATATAAAAACATAGCATCATTTGCCAAACACTTTCGATTTTCACACTGTGATGAAAAGTGAAAATTCCTTCATTTTAAGTCAGAATTTCTAGTTTAATAAAAATTCATAAGTCATAGTTGTGGCCTTTATAATACAAAAAAAAAAAATCTCGCAACGTCGGGTTGTGCCTAATTTGTTACTGAGTTCGGAATTTTAAGTTTGAGAGAATTTGAAAATCAAAAATCCCAATTTGCAGTTCGAGAATTACTTTCTGAGAATTCAATATTTTCAACTCCATTCTTTCACAGAATCTAAATTTTATGATTTAAAATTAGAATTCCAAAGTAAAATTTCTATCTAAAAAAATCCCAATTCCTGGTTTCAAAGTTAAAATTCGCTTTATTATTATTATTATTTCGGAATTATATACATATTTTTAATATAAAAACTCCGAATTCGGAAGTCGAAATTCGGAAAAAAATTGAAATGAAACCATAGTTGTTGCTGTTTTATTTTACGAAATTCCAGTATGTAACTCAATTTGTTATTGATTCCAAATTTTAAGTGTAACAGGAAATTTCAAGACGAAAATTTTAAAGTAGAAATTATAAGTTTGCAAATCGGATATTTTAGCTTAAAAAAATAGGACCGTGAATTCTAAACTCAAAATTCGATAAGAAATCTAGTTTCATATTCCAAAAATTAAAATTCCAAAGTGAAAATTTATCAGCTGACTGGTCCGAATTCCCAAATTTTAGTGAGAATTCGTTAATTAATTCGAAATTTCTGATTCGAGAAACAATATTCCAAGTTTGGAAGCCGAAATTTCATGGGCATTATTATTATTTCGTAGAGTTCCATGACGTCATTCAATTTGATAAAAAGTTTTAAAATGAAAATTCTTAATGTAGATAAGAGTCTGAATTCAGGTTTTAAACTTAGAATTCGTCTTTCGAGTTTTTTAAGCAAAAAAATATTTTCAGTCAAAATTTTGAACTACATTCAAAAATCGTAGTTGCCGTAAATGAGGGGTTTGAACTAATTTTTTTATAATTTTCGATTAACTGTTCCGGGTTTCAAATAACTGAACTTGAGTGCTTTTCCAAACACGCACAAATCGTTAAAGCAAGAAAAAGCTTTTGTAGTTATTGTCCTCCAATGTTTACATAGCATTGTTTTTGATGGTCAATGACCTCTAATTCCACATAATAAATTTATAACATTTCAGTGAATCAATAACGACAGTCATGCAAAGGATGAAAAAATGGTGAAATAAAAATAAACCCACCCTAGAGTCGGTGACCCTGGTGATGAATATATTTTGGTGTAGGTATCCTGTCTTCTAAACTTCCTATTTTCCACCGGAGTGGTCGGAATTTGTGGCCTCGGAATTTTCGACGTAAAACTCGTATCTTTCTTATTAACCTCTTCTTTCTCCTTATTTGTACATTTCGCACATACTGTTTTGTCATCGCAGGTATTACACCCGACATCGGTGGTCAGTTTCTTGCGTTCTTTGGCTTCACAAGCGACATGTCTTATCGCCGTGATCAGATCTTTGGTATCGGTGTCTTTAGAGACTGAATTACTTTCATATTGCGTATTTTTGTGTATTTGTTTAAGTTCGTGCTGACACGCTTTCGAGTGTGTTTTGACTTCGCATTGACAAGCTCTACTGACTCCCGCAGGTTCGAACTGCGAGGCTTTAGAGACTCCGAAATTTTCATACTGGCACGCCACTGTTCGACTCCGGGAGTTGAAATTCAAGGGGGCCTCGCCCAAATTGAACGATTTGCTCCGCGGCCCCATGAGGGACGCCAATGAGACGGGGCTGGTGTGCGAGTCTTCGCTACTATCCGGCCCCACCCCCACACTACACTTACAAACGCTGCATTTTTCACAAACTATATCACTTATCGTGTCATCAGACGTGCCGATATTGTAAACCTCGACACATTTTTGCACACTGAAATCCCGAATTTTGGGGATTGCTGACACGCTAGCGTGGGAGTAATACTTCTTAGGCTCCGCGGTTTGTGTCTGTGCCTCAATCATTGGCGGTTTTTCAATTGTTTGACTAGCGACTCCTCTGATTTCTTTAATGAGGGTTTGTGATGATCGCGAGATGTTTTGGCTGTTCATGAATTTGATTTTTTCGTTGAACCATTTATCGACAGTGAGATCATCCAGAGTTGCCGTTGAAACGGTTTTTGTGTTGGGGTTTTGGTGGCCTACGCCGATATTTCGCGTCAGGACGCCACAATTCACCCCAAAATCTTTTCGAGGTGGGGGCGGAGGGGCCTCTTTCGAGTCAAGACTGTCAATGTTGGTGAATGACTGCGACTTCATTCGATTGTTTTGAGGGGATTGGCGAAGATAATTCGCGTTTATTGTGTTGTATTTTTGCGTTTCTTCAGATTTTAGTTGGAGGTGCAAGCGGCGGTTTTCTTCCTTTAATGAGGATAACTGTTCCTGCAAAAAAAACAGAATTGACATTTGACAACTTAAAAATACATATGTGATTACAAGCCTCGATGACAACACAACAAATGCAATTTGGAGACCGAAAAGTACACTTTTAAGGCTTCTTCAGGCCCGAATGAGGGTCTTAATTTGACGCTTCACGAAAAATACACTAATACACATTGTTTCAAAATTATGTCAATTTTATTTAATAAAAATCTTCCAGAAAAATTCCATTTTTTAAATGCTTGTTGATTGTTGGCTACAAAAGTTTATTGCAATTTTTTTTTTCATAAAACAAAACCTAATAGAATATTTATTTAGTTCCATTTACTACTTATTCAAAATTCATAATATTTATGTATTTAAAAATTCTCATAAAAAAACAATGAAAATTAATGTAATTTGTAGTTGTATTTAACAATGTCTAATTCATTTGCCATTGTCCTACCATCGACCAATAATAATACTTTGCAGCTTTTTAACGTATAGCATTCTCTTACTTTTTATTGGTCTAGTAAATCAAGCATGTTAACTCTCGAGTTGGTTTCACCCATTTTGCAAAACCAGCTACAATTAAAATAAAATAATTGAGACTAAGGGCTGGCTTATAGTAAGTGAAGTAAAATAAAAAATTAACTCAATCAAATTAATTAAAAGTAAGTTTGTACTGCCAGTTGTTAAAATTTGATTGTAATTAGTTTTTCTGTAAATATGTACTAAAAAGAGAACTTTTATTTAATATGTATTTTCTTAATTATGTATATATTTCTTTTTTGTCTCTTTAACTCATTTTGCCCAATAAAAATTTAAACCTCTGGTTTGTTTTTATGAAACCTCTATATCTGAGAATGTAATTTATTAATTATTATTTATTATTAGGTATATCATTTTAACATCTAAATAAAATTATTATTTTTATCCACGACTATTAAATAATATGTTTGTTATTTACGTAAGTATAGATACATTATGCTACTGTAAGTTACACCCGTGACTTATTATAAGTCACTAGTGACTTATCATGAATCACGGATCTGTCATTATAATAAATATAGATTTAGTAAGTAGAAAGTATTTCATTAAAAAACACCATAAATAAAACGTCGTAAATATTTTACTCGCACTGAATGACTATAATTCACTCGGATGATTACTCGGCGTTGGCTCGTGTATAAACATCATCCTCGTGAATTATAGGCTCCATTATGTGCTCGTTAAATATTATACTATAATTTTACCAAAAAAAAACATTTTTAAAGGCCGTTTTGATTTTATACCAAGTAACTAAACTAAAATTGTAGAAAAATTCATAAGTGATATTTTTGAATAGAAATTGTTTACTTGTGCTTTTGCTTAATTAATTATTATAATTAACGTCAACAGAGTATTTTGCCTAAAATTTTTAATTAGAATTTGGTACTGCAACACTGATTTTTTTTATAAAATATGGTAGAATCGAAAATTTTTTCTAGAAAAAATTTCTCAATATTTTGGGTTCTTCCCCACAAATAATATAAAAATGCATTGTATTCAAATTCTAGCAATTTATTTTCTAACTTTTGCAGACTGATTTTGTTACGCATTTTTGATTAGCTGTTACCAAAAACGGGCAATGGAATTTTCTGGTGACATATTTTTTTTTAAACAAAACTTTTTTTCATACTAAAGTTAGACATCAATTTAGTGCAATATAATTATACATTTTCTAATTTTCGTTTAATTAGAATGAGGTGTGATAAAATTTGACTAACTCTGGTATAAAAATTCTATGAATAAAAAATCTTACTTGAACTCAATGTATCCCAAAAGCGCCACACTTACCGATAGATTTTGTATACGTTCTAGGGCAAAACCCATAATTTAGCTTTAGCTAAATCGAAATATTATTTAATGATGGAAAGTTGTACAAATACTCCTGAAAAGTTAACAGAGCAAATCACGATAAAATTTTTCAATTAAAAACATATCGATTCAAGAAAATGTTAATTTTGCGGCTTTGCAAAGGTGAAAAGGCAACAATCAATAATTTCACTAAAGAAATATTCGATTTGTGGTAAAAATTAGCTTAATCTAGTGGAAACCGGAAGTGCAGTATTGATTAGTAGTAAAAGGCGAACCTACCTTTAGTTGTGGTATAAGTTTGACTTGGTCTTCGAGTAGTTTGGTTCTTTCTAAGCTGATGGCCATTTGCTCCCTTATGCTTTGAAGGGCTAAAGGGCTCAATCCGCATGATTCTATACTGACCGTGTCGAAATCGCGGTTCGTTGTTTCTGGTAGCACAGTCATACTCGAGCCGGAGACCGATGACATCGAAGAATTCGATGGCACTCTTTTGATGGTCTCTGGACATGGTAAAGTTCGATTAAAACATCGCACCCAAACACAATAAAAATTATCAGATAAACAGGGATCGATGTAAATTGTTTTATCAATATAAATAATTAACGTTCGAATCGCAACATAACAAAATATTAAAACACTACTGCACACACGGTATAAGTCGAAACGTTCCATTTTCGCAATGTATTGTTTGCTTCATTGTTAAAAATTATTTAACGAGACAGGAAAGTTGTAAAGTTAGCGAAGTATAACAAGCGCACATGCGCATACACAACTGACTGAGTTATCTTGCCAGGGATCATAGTGTGGAACGAGTAATCCCAAGCTTTCTTCTGGGATTTTTTTCTATTGGAATGAAGAACAGTTAGAGTGCGAGAACAAATGAGCATCATGTGGTTAATTAGATGCATGCGGGCCCGAAAGGGGCGGACGTTTCCCCTTCTGAAATTTCAGGCATACTTTTTCAGGATCCGGTTTGTTGGGAAACTACACCAATATTGACAAACTAAATATTCTCAATGTCACAACCCTAACACATTTTATTAACACTACCGGTATACTCGTACACTCGTAATTAAACTTATCTGAACATCACACAAAGGTGGGGCTAGAATCAATGCAAATACTCCATTGTATTATCTATCAGAAAACGGTACAAGAATTATACGATCATCAGATATGGAGTACCTGTGGAACTAAAACGAAAATTAATAATGCGTTTCGGGGTCAATTAATTCTACAAATTTCATCAAAAAATACATTCCTTGGTTTTGATGGCCGTTTCAGCACTCAAATTAATGCAATAGTAACTATGTACATCCTTGTTACAATGATTTACTTTCCGAAAATATTAATATTTTACTCATTAAATGAACTATTTTGAAAAAACAATTTTTTTCTTTATTATTTAATCACTGTTTTTGGGCCAACTACAGTACAACTTCGATGATCCGAATCAAAGTTAATCCCATCATCTCTAAAATAGCTTAATATACAGGCTGGTTAAATAAAAATTACAAAACCAATTTTAAATCTGAACATGACAACTATTGCGTTATCTCAGTTAAATCGCCCTTTACATCAGAAGTTTTTGTTGAAATATTATTTTTTTATCAAAGTCGCATCATAGGATTTTCTTTCGATTGTTTACGCATTTTAACTAAAAAAAAAGTTAATTCGATACACGGCAAAATCAAACCTCTTGCAATAATTAGTTCGGATTATAGAGGTTCTACTGTAATAACATTTTTCAGTAGGTTTTTTTTTCTTTCAATTTTTTGATTATTCCGTTAGTATTCCTACTGCAGTTGGTTGAACTCTCATTATAATTCAATTTAGATTATTCAGGATGCTCCTTGCATCCTGTATTTCAAAGATTTTTCTTTTTTATAATTAATTCAAGATTAATTTCAATTTTTGACGAATTAATAAAAATTAATTAAATAATATTTATTATAAGAAATACTTTGTAGAAAGAATCTGAAAAAAATCACAGAAAAAAAAGTTTTTAATTTTGATTTTCGTTTGTGTCTCTGTGTGTGTATGTATTAGTTTATGATAAAGCTGAAATATACAGACTCAATCTGTATGTATACTTATATCTAAGTATATTTTTTATACCTATAGAAATATTTCAGTTGTTTATTCTGTTTAAACTGAAACTCCGAAAAATCGATGTTTTGGAAAACACTTTGTAATTAGTTCGGATTATAGAGGTTCTACTGTAGTCGTAACAATTTGTATAAAACCAATTTCATAAAAAAAAATATTTTTTATTTGACATTTTAAAATTTGAAGCATTTTGAAAATATTTTACTGTTTTATTATCTCTATAAATACTTGATAGTAGTTTTTGCAACTCTAAAAATTCGAGAAAAAAAAATTTCATTAATTGATTAGATCAGATTTTTGTGACAATTAAAAAAACTTTAAAAATCCAAACTTTGAAGAATTGCCTCGCTTTGGACATGTTTACAACAAATCCGTTTTTAAAATTATTATTTTCTTAGTTCTAAGCAATTTCCTGACGGTTGGTATAATAAAGTAGAGTAAATCGATTATAGTAAAGGTCGGTAGGAAAAAATAGAACTAGTTTTTCCCATTTACGTACGTAGTATGTCTCTTAAACCAAATTAACGGGTTGTCGATTTAGATAAGAGTTTTAACGGCTATTTCAACACTTAAATTAATGTTGTAAAAAACCACAAATTTTGCTATTTAATTTAACGTATTTATTTATTTGTTGTTGTGGGTGCGAAAGTTCACTGACCTGACACGGCTGTAACATCTGGTAAATTATTGTACAATTTGTTTTTGGAACGTTGCAAAGTCCTTTCAAAATCCGAGATGGCATCATCAAAAGCATCTTGACTTACGGGAAGCTGGCTGCTAGTCTGGATTATTTTCGGAGTTTCCTGTTCTTGAATCGTCTAAAACAGAAAAAAAGCCGGCTTGTATCCCGAACTCGCTTTAACCCTGTCTAGTACTTTATAACTTTGTTCTAAAGCAGCCAAAACCGGGGGCGTAATTCCCAATAAAACTTCCATCGATTGTCGTTGTCGTCGTCGATCTTTGCGTCGTTTGATCGACCCGGTCCTGTCAGCCTCCTGACTGATCGTTTCGCAGTACCGGACGAAGTCCAAGTCGATGTGGTAGCCATAGGGGCAGCAATTGCACGTACTGCCGTCCCAGATGTACCCTAAAACAATTCAAATTGTGCTACCCTAATTTCAACTTCCAAATTTATTTACTGCATCAATAAGAGGAAATGAAGTAATTTAAACCCCGACTCTAAATTTAAGTTTCATCATTTACCGGAAAATCATCCAAATAACTATAAATCTTAGACGAAGCAAAGACACGCCTTTGACATTTTCAAGACCTGTTTATTGCCGTATCCTCACGGAAACGAATAGTGGCAATAAATATCGGAGAGTTTACATCTAATCTTAATCTTATCTCTAGTATGTATTTCAAAACCATGCAATTAAAAATTATGGTGGTGTGTACTAATTACAGGGTGATTCGAGGGAGATGATCTATCTAAATTTATTGGTTTTTGTGTCATTTTTTACTGCAGTAATTTAAATTCAAAATTAATACAAAATGATTGAATAAAAAAGATGGAATATTTCTGCAATATTTTTTAAGATTACTGAAACGCTACTCTCTATCATAACTTATCTTAAATAAATAAAACAATTATTTCGATCGTATCAGAATTAATTATGATTAAGTACAGAGTGATTCTTTTAATCTTTGTCAAAATCGTTTATTAAATGATTATTATAATTTCACGACTTTTCCTTAAAAAATACAAATTTAATTTTTTTCCCGTCTAAGATAATTAGAACAATTTCATTTTTAATAAAAAATCTACAATACTAGCCATCTCAACTGATTCACCCTGTACGTTAAGATTTTTGATAAAAAGTTCGTTACAGTTAATAGAGATTTGATTATTTTACACAAGAAGGTGAGTAATGTTCAAAAATATTAAAACAAAAATGGAAAAATATTGTTTTTTTTCCAAAAATATTTCATCTAAATATGCATGAAACACATTTTTTGTCAAAACATTTTAGAATAATTGTTTTAATAATAGACAACAAAACAAATGTTGGAGAATTTAGATTTAGTAATTATCTCTTGCATTAAAAAACATTTTTTTCACTAAACCCACATGCAAATTTCATGAAACTTTCCTGGGGGCTTGATTTCACATTTGATTTGGACAGTTTTTGCACAACTCATTAAAATGTCAAATATTCCTAATTTGTTTACGATAAACGCGTTACTGACAGACACGCTATAAAAAATGTTTCACGTTGGATATTTATTATGGTTTATGGTAGCATCTGTCTTCCCATGGAGTTTAAACGTCATTAGGCTCCTCTATTCGTCTAGTGTGAAATTAATATGCGGATGGGGTTTATGGTTTATGCGGACAAAAAATTTGAATGTTGATTAGGTTGGGGAATTTTATCGATGTTCCAGGTGAGAAATCTCCGACTTTAGACTCGTACAAAGCAAAACTAATTAATTATGTTTGACGTTGGTTTGATTAATGAAGTTAAAAGAGTTAAAGTCGGGTAAACGCGAGTGTCATCTTGTGATTATCTCGTGTAAAATTAGACAAAGTCGTTGAACTTAAATTACCAGCTCTAAATTAGGAAAGTTCGGAAAATAATAGTCGTTATTGGCAGGTGGGTGTTTCTTGAATAATTTTTCTAGTTTAGCCCGGATTTGAGCGAGCTCATCCCGTGGTTATTTATAAGTTCAGGAATAAGTAATTCATTTCATTTTAAAATAAACGCGCGCCTTAATTGACCCTTGTGTAATAAAAACAAGGCCAAGTGGGCGAACTATTAGAAAGTACTCTTCACACCTGCACACCCTTATCCAAATATTGACCAAATCAACATAAATAAGTTTACAAACGAGTAAGACCTGAATTGGCCTGATTAAAAATTAAAGCACACGATTTAAGGATTTTGGCAAAAGAGAAAGTTGCCTTCGATTTGTCCCATTTCTTTTTACAAAAACAAAATGGCCGCATTTAACAACTTACCATTGTCATTTGTTGTCCTATAGCTTTGCGAGTATGATGACATTGTCAGATATCTTCCAGAATTTGCACAACTACAACAAATAAAGTAAAAATTATCAATAATCAGGGATACGATATTGATTGTTTTATCGCAGATAACATTTTTTAAAAGCACCAACAACAAAATTCTCGCATATGGAAGTCATTTACCTACGCTATTTTAAGTCAAATGAATGAAGCTATTTAAAATAAGATTTTTTTTAATTTATTTTCAACTCGCTGAAACGTTACACTTTTGATTTTTATTTGACACAAGAATAGCAGCCTGTTTAAAAGGTCAGCATCGACTGAGGTGCGTAAAATCTTAAATCAATTGGCGTTTAAAAATTCATAAACCTCAATTTGACACGATTTAACCCCACAGAATACGAAATTTCTCACTGTACTAGCCATTATCCCACCCACGTGGTGCATAAAAATGACATTTGACCCAGAAAACGTGGTCAAAGTGTCGTTGTAGAGAGCACCGACATGAATAAAAAACACTTTAGAAACAAAAGAAAGTGGAGAAATTTTGATGGATTTATTTACCGACGCGGGATCCTAATTTTCTTTACTTTTCTCAAATCCGTATTATAAAAATTGTTGACTTAATTTAGCCTTGCGGTTCGCTAATAAAATTTAATCCTATTGTGCCGAATATTTGCGCAAATATTTGTTACAGCAGGTGCAAAATAATGTTATTTTCGAGTGTAACGCGTGCTTTAAGGCATTTGTTTATTTGTAAATAACAGTTAAACGATTATACCATCAATAAATGGGTGTAAAAGTTGCCTTCTGTAAGAAAATCATCGCTAAAAATAGCGTTTTCCAAACAGGTATTTGTTAACTAATTTATTCAAAATGAAAATAGTCTAATGGCATTTGATTAAAATGAATTGTCGCGTTTAAATATCGCCAGATGTGCGTATTGTAATACCAGGAAATCAACAAAACGCCTACCAAATTCCAAAGAACTGAACTTTTCAAAAACGACACAAAAAACCGCCAATTCAAGCCGCTCAACTTTCACTTGAAAAAATTTAAATACATCGTTGCGTTTCCCCAAACTTT
Source organism: Tribolium madens (assembly GCF_015345945.1). Classification (NCBI taxonomy): domain Eukaryota; kingdom Metazoa; phylum Arthropoda; class Insecta; order Coleoptera; family Tenebrionidae; genus Tribolium; species Tribolium madens. Next base: position 6,859,810 of record NW_025400995.1, on the reverse strand, counting down.
TCATTCACAATTTTCGCGAAATCACATGTTTTACTTTTTGTTTTTCAAAATTGTCAACATATACACTATTTCAACACTTCTTCTTAGAAAGATAACTTCACAATGACCAACGCATTCTAGTACAGTTGCTCACCAGTGCGCATGCGTCCAGCATCTTGCAACAGGTGATTTTTATCTCGGCCGTTTTCAATTTTCTTCATCCCAACAAAAAAAATACAAAATTCGTAAAACCCGAATTGTTTGACTGTTTGGAAACAAACACAAAACTGTTTTATTATTTTTTATTAATTGATAACAACTAGTAATACAAATTGTAATAGAATTTTATAAAAATATATTATCCATTCTGTTAATAAATAAAAATCAGCTTTATGAGTATTGCACTATGAAATAAGAGACGGTTGTATATCTTCAGTTGCGACCGAAAGTACGTCCGCATTAATACTGTTATAATTGGGGACGTTTTCATATCCTAAAGGGTCTGGAAAGTGCTAAAGTAACCTTTGGCAGTAACTGAAACCCAAATACCAACCTCCTCTTACTTTCTTAAGGAAAGATATCACAGCTAAAGCTCCAAGAAGTGCCGACCCTCCACACACATACGTCAATACGTCTCTATAGTATCCCGTATTGGAAGAATCCTTATGCCTGAAAATCAAAATTTAACCCTTCCCCGCCCCTATGACACACTTACAAATCTTGGATAATCACAACAGCGATCCCATTTGCAAGTTTATCAGTAAAACTCATAATTCCGTATACGAAAGCACCACTACTTGTCTTATCACCGATAAGATCCGCAGTAATACCAAGACTAGTAACAAGGGTTATAGAACCACCGGACCCTGAAAACTCGACTGAATATTTTCCGAAAAATAAATTTGATTTTTACCGATCAAAACTGCAATTATGTAAATTTGGGACGACTTTAATTCATCATTGGAGCCACACTTGATCCAAATACAGGCAGCAACCCCCATTATAACACCCAAAATGTATGAGAGCTTCCGGCCCAAACAGCGATTTAATTTTTCAATAGTCATTGAGGTTATGAAACTTCCGATAAACATAATTAAAGGGATCAGGGCTAAAGCACTTGCTGCCATATCAAGGGTCTCGTGGAGATACAAAGGGATGAAAACTTGAGTCAAATTGACAAAAAGTCGGGTCGACATGTACACTACTGCAACCTGGGAGGGATATTCTCGCAGCCTGTATTTTGTTTTTCAATACCTGATAGACTTCAACTGAGCGTAAAATATCCGCAATTGGGGTCCGCAGCGACGTCCCCCTGACATCATTGCTACCAGAAGCGCCTTCCTCTTTGACAAATACGTGAAATATCACCGAACAAAAAATCCCCAGAGTTAGGCCTGTCCAAACAACATGTTGGAATTTGGGGGCATCCCCCGGCCCGATTTTTGACTCCTCTCCACTACTTATATGCAAAATACCCCACGTTATGACATAAACTAAGAGATTCGAAACGACCGTAAAACAATATCTGAAATAAACTGTAGTAAATACGACTAGTCACTTGTTTGCGTTACCTAATAGCAGTGAGTTTGGTGCGGTCGTGCTCATTTGGAGTTAATTCCGGTATGAGGGAGAGATGAGAAATTTGCACAGAAGCCCACCCGAATTGGAAAATCGTGATAAAAACACAGTAGTAAAAGATTTGGGCCCATTGGTGACTATCTTTACAGCCTATACAAGGAGAGAAAATGAAGGGAAAAGTCACTACGACGCATACAGTGCCGACTAAATGCCAAGTTTTTCGCCTTCCGTATCGGCACAGCCAGAAATTGTCGGACTGGTCGGAGTGGAACCCCACAAAGGGGGTGGAGACAGCGTCTGCGACCTATTTGACTGTAATTTTTGGGAGTACAAAAACCAAAATTGCATTACCTGGCCAACGAGGAGCATAAAACCAGCCTGCCAGTTATTGAATTGTAGAACTAGGTGGAAAAATACGAGTAAATAGGTAAACCACATGGACGCACACACATCGTTTAAAACGTGCCCCACACCGTAGGCAAGTTGTAGTTTTAAGGGTAGTCGCCGGTAAACTTCCGTATATTCGTTACTTAACAAGTGTTGACTACTAACTTCCATTGTTACAGCTACTAAAATTAGAAAATGCTCTGATTCACATTAAAACTGCGTTATCAGCTTCGTATAAACATAAATAAACATAAATAGGGTAATTATTTTTATCGATTTCGTGCAATTCGTAGTGTGACTTACATTTGTGGAGTAATTTTAATTTAATGAACCACCCCTAACCTTTCCCAAACATTATTATATAAACATTGTAGATAAGGAAAAAATATTAAAAAATAATAATATTTACAATCGAGTGACAAGTCATTACGAATTCTGTCAAAAAACGCGCCACCAACCGGATGAAATAAACATCACTATTGGGTTTAAAAAAGCGCGCGCGTATCACTGATTAATTTTCTCATTCGTGATAAACTGATAAATTACAGTTGGGTGTTTTCTGGGAATTGAAATGCTAATTACGATAATAAAAAACATTTATTCTAGCATACAATTATTATTAGGCAGTTGATAAATATTGATACAAATCTTTCGTTACAAAAACAGAGTTTTAACCCTCAACAGGGCCATTACTGCATGAGACAGCCCAAAAACGTAATCTACGATATATCCACATATGGTACATTGAAATTATTAGAGCCTAAGAAACATATTTTTCACAATTCATGGGTCTTAGTAAATGCAAAAACAAAGTAAATGGTGAATGATATATACAACACCAAGACCCACAAGCCGTTAAGCGAATAAAAGCTTAAAACTATGTTCAGTCTGACCAGAAATCTGGAGCCAGAGCTGATCTGTTGTTCAATTCCTATTGTTTACGAAGGTTTTTTTTTTGAATTGCACAATACTTCATATTGCATAGATAATAATACAATACAAATAGAAAATATCAAATAAAATACTTTATAAGTTACAACATAAAATATCACTTTGATGAGATTAGCTAAATAAAATTGAATTACAAAAATGTGCAGGGTGGCATAGGCCATCAACATCCAGACTAGAAATTAGCTTGGCACACCCCAATATTTGTCATGCAGCGCATCACACGAATTGAGACTCAGTTCCATACTCATTCTGGACAATCTTTATATTGTACTAATCCAATTATAGTCATGTTAATAAAGCTGTTTTTTTTTTAACTTTTCAATACCCAAGTTACTGTATAATACAAGTTCAATACTATCATAAAAATAATACAATGATAATAGGAACATTAATATTATCTGAGTAATGGACACAGCAGCCATTGCCACAATCTCGTTGATATTTAGGAGGGCAACAAATTTTTGAACGGATGTTACACTTACTACTCTAGAAAAGACATTAATAACTGAATGTGGGGAATTTACATTAAACACAGATCATTAAATAAAGGCTTACACACAAGCACTTTCTCAATTCCTCACATACTAATTTTATAAAATTTTTCATACTACATACTAGTTTTTTTTTATTAATGAAACATCCTACAGTAATTGTAAAAATACAAATCACCACTGGTGTCACAAAAATTATTAATAAGGTATCACACAGTAATTATTAACATCTTTGGATCAAAAATTGTAAATTCTAGTACTAGTAACATCTTAAAATAATTTTTTGACACATCTCTACTGCAAATACGTTAATTACAAAATCAAGGCCTCTCCAAATATAACAACAAATGATGGAATGCCAGAAAATCAGATTACTATAGCAAATTGTGCGTTTTTGGCATGTTATTATATTACTAAACCATTACAAAAGCCTCTTTGCCACAAAACAGGAATGGGTATTGATTAATCATCGTTTGTACAATATCCTCCAAATAGGGTCTCATCTGCTCAAACCTCCCCATATCGCTGAACTCGATCGGTAACAACGTCGGCCACCAACAAATCGCCAAATTCTTACTATCCATATTATTCAACTTCGAATTTTCCGCAACCCTAAAACCACAAAAATCACCCTCAAACTAAACACAACCCCTAAAAACCTACTTCACAAAATGTTGAAACACAAATTTTAACACTTGGAAATTAACTTTCGGTAACTTTTCCAACATACTGCGCAACGCAAGCAAACGACAACTTCTATCAGTTTTAACTTCGACGTTTCCCGTTGTAGTAGCCATCGGTTTAATCCGCGCTCCTGGAACTTAAATCAACGTTTTGGAAACCCTTAAATCACCACAAAAAAACACTACCTGCAATCTCCTCCAACTCAGACATTACATCCTCCTCAAAGAGTGGCGGTAATCTCTTAGAAACAAAATCTTTCAAAGCAGTAGCGACAGCATTAACGGGAATATCGAGCTCGTGAATGTCAACATTCGGATCTAAAAAGACTAATGAAAAAGACAAAACACCATGTGGCACCCTCACCTTCGTCAAACTTCTGGAAAAGGAGGTCCACGTGGGCCCTATTCCCCGGCACTCGATAAATACCTTCAGATTCCAACCCCTCGCTCTCAATAAATTTAACACACTTCTCCAAAAATATCGGAATGTAGTTGTTTTCGTTCTAAAATTAACGGAATTGCAATTATTCTAATAATTCTTTAAAATACTCACTTGGATAAAATCGGACAATTTCGAGGGTGCTGACGAAAGTGACAGTGCCTTTTGTTTGATTTTCTGTTGCTTCTTCTTGTCCCTTTCTTTTTCCTTATCGGCAACTTTCCTCAACTTTTCTTCTTTCAGCCGACGTTGCTTTTCAAGCTTTGAATCATCTTTAGCTTTCTGTTTTTCCCTTTTTCTTAATAGCTTCTCCCTGTCTGACTCCTTCATTTTTGGCAATACCCCAAACTGTTGAAACAAATTAGCAATTTGTACAATTTTATAAATTATATGTTACCATCGGTGAATTATTGTCTCGCGGCGATGAGACATCCAAACTAGACTCATCATCGTGTATAATACCATAAGAATTTGGTTTAATCGAAAATAAATCAGGGGAATGCAATTGGATATTTAAGTTGTGAGTGTTATGCAATTCCGACACAGGCACGCGTTTCTTTAAACTAAAAGATCGCTTTTGGGAGAAACGATTGCGACTATCGGCTGTCCCCGTTCTGACTTGCTCGGCATCGCTGCCTTCGGACGAATCCGAATTTGATTCACTTCCCACTAAAACAGTTATTCAAGAATAATCAAAAACCGATTGTTTTCCCCCACCATTTGTCTTCTCAGGATCCAAATCCACATGTGGCGTTGAATGCACTGATGGTAGCGTGAATCCTCCAAGTTGGGGCACTCTGGGAGGCTGCACCGGGATAGCAGTGCGCTTTTTACGTTGTCTTTTGTGAGTACCCGACTTCCGGTTTACTTTCGAATAGACTTCGCTCGCTCGTTGCCTCCGTTCGAGGCTGCTCCATTCGCTATCTGTATCAGAATAAGCTGAAACTTTTTTTCATTTTTTACGGTTATTTCAACTGTTATAAACTCACATGGCTGGCCTTTCTCCCTGCGTTGTCTCAATTTTGATTTACCGCTGACTGCGTCCTGCACCAAAGTGTACATGTATTCAGCATCTGGCGGATACATGTTGTGCACCATATCTTTGACCTGCGCATATTCACATCCTAAATCAACTACCTCTGGTGTGGCTAATGGAGCATTTCCAAAATTAGTATTGCGTATATCTTTGCCACTTACGTTCATCCGAGCTATAGCTTCCGTCACAACTGAATAATTTTTCAAATTGAGCTTTCCCGGTTGCTAAAAAAAATAACAAACGTCAAATTGGCCATTCAGAATTTTTTACTATTGGAAACAAATTGACAGTTTTTTTTTTTAATTTTGAAGAACTTTCTTTAAAAAACAACCATACTGGGCTGTAACTTCCCCATAATCTATTAATTTCCCAAATCGGGTTTTTGTTATTTTTTTATTATTACTACACAATTAACAAATTGGATCAGTATTTAATTGAAACTATAAATTATCACTACGATATATTTTGCGCAGTAAAAAAAATAAATGATAAGTAAAGCATGTTCAATATAAAAGTGAAAAGTAGAAAAATTACAGTAGATCCAGTTAGATCTATATAACTTCAATTTCCGCAGTAAAAATAATAAACGATCAGTATCTTTAGTCAAAATTAGTAAAATAACAGAAAAATTTAGGGAACAAATTTATTTTCAGTCAATGTAGGGTCTCTGGGCAAATATATTATTTATTATTGTATTTCTAAACATTTATTATTTTACTGAGCAATTTTACTGAGTTTATTACTTTGTGTACTAAGCAGAACTCGCATCCAATGCAAAAATAAAGCAAAAACACATTTCAACACTAACACAGCAAATACTACTTTTGCATCAGTTTTTTAAAGAGTAAACGAATGAAAATTTAATTTAGTGACGGGCGAATTTATTACATTTTTAGTAAAGGTTTTATTAAAGTTTGTTTACAAATATGTTAAAGCACATTTTAAAAATTTAGAAATAAATGTATGAATTTTTTAATTTTAAATGGAGTGTCAAGCGCTGAAAACAAATACTATCTTTTAACTTAATTATTTTTGTTATTTGCTTTGTTCTGCACTTATTATTTTTGAAGAAACTTTAATTTGATTGATACATTCACATTACCGCTGCTTTTATTTGACTTTTGGACATTTGACTTTTTTACGTCTATTTAGTATTATCGATAATTTTGTGTATGTTTTTTTCAGAATTATTCAGCAAAGATGCAAAAACTTTGCCAATAAAAGCCACGAATAACGTTAAACAAAGTTCCAATTCAGGATACAGCCTCTTTGTTTCCCCTCTTCTAATGGCCTGCAGCAAAAAACATGTTAAATTACTTTTCCAACAAAACTTAAACCCCTCTAATTTCGAAATTTTTATACAGTATGTCCCCGGATTGAGTTTACAAGAAGAAAAAAAAAAATCTTTGATTTTACGCGAAAACTGTACAGGAAAAACATTTTTTGCTTTACCTGAAACGAGCAAATCTGTAATTAAAACTTCATTATGCTGATTCAGTGAAAAGAAAAGTTAATTTTTCTCTTGATTTTGGACTTGGAATAATTTTTTTTTGCTTTTTAAGTCCAATCACATTGGCGGTTTTATTATTTTGACAATGATGTCACTTTGACAAATTAATTTACGATAAGAAAAAATGTTTGTAAAAAACATAATTTTAATAAATAGCAACTCAAAGAAACAGCTTTAAGATAAAAAACAAAGTAATTTTTAACAAGAACTATCATTATTTAAATAATAAATTAATTGTCAAAGTGACATATAATTAATAAAACCGCCAATGTGATAGGACTTAAAAAGCAGAGAAAAATAAGTCGAAAATCAAAAGAAAAAAAATTCTTTTTCACAGAATCAGAATAATGAAGTTGTTTTAAGTACAGATTTGTTCGTTTCAGGTGAAGCAAAAAATATTTTTCCTTTGCAATTTTGGTGTAATATCAAAGATAAAAAAAAATTCCTCTTGTAAACTCGGGGGATAACTGTAGATAGAACTTTTTTAACATTGTCTCGCATATTTCTCGTATCTTATTTTAATTAGAATTTTTCTCTGGGGCGCAAGTTCTGAAACACCTATCTTTTCTATGAACACTTTTTTTCTACTGGGCATTTATTATTTTTATCTACGACCATTAATTAATACGTTTGTTATGTAACTATGAGTCTGTTTATAGAGGCTTCATTAAGTTAATTGCAATCAAAATCAAATTAACTGGTCACGTGAACAAATTGAACCAACCAGATGCTCGGATTCACGTGCTAATAGCGCATTAACTTTTAACAAGGAATTTATTTTTAATTCACCTTCTATAAACCGACCCTATATGCTACTCATAAGTTACAACCGTGACTTATTATAGGTCACGTGTGACTAACTTATTATAAACTACAGATCTGCCATTATAATAAATATAAATTTTGTAAATAGAAATTGTTCTTTTAAAATAGATCGTAGATAAAACGTCGTATTTGATTCGCACATAATGGCTATTATAATTCACTCAGATGATTTACCCGCCGTTGGCTCGTGTATAAATTTCATTCTCTTGAATTATAGCCTTCATTATGTGCTCATTAAAGAATATACTATTAATGAACATATATTATTTAACTTTATGTGTATTACTTTTATTGAACAAAAATACTTGACGTTTAAGTACAATATAATGCATTTAATTTGTTCCCAATCAAATTTGATCATTTAGTACTTTTCTCAACCGCAGTTGGATATAAATCTGATAAACTTCAAATTTTTAACCTAACTTTCGCATTGTGCTTACTTTTAACGTTTGCGAGATTCCTTTGGGCCTGGATTCCGACACGGTGACGTGTCTTCGTCCAGTCGTAAACGCATGTTGGCCGTAATTATTCCAAGCACTGCCGGAAATGGACACTGGTTGATCCCCTTCACCATCTATTAAACAAAAATCCCAATTATTATCCTCAATCACACAGAAATTCACATTTGCACAATCAAAATCACCTGAATCATGAGTTGCTAGTGATTCTCTTGATCCACTAATGTCAGCTGCATGAATTGATCAGTGTTTATTTAATAAAAAATAAGTAAATAAAATTATCGCGACACTTACATGTAATCTCATCTAGACTTGTTTGCGATGCGGATAGCATTGGACCTCTTTTCGGAATGCGTGAAATAAGTGGGTGGTCAGGTGGGGCTGGTTCTGGTGGAGTGGTTGGTGGTGGATACACCTGGAAGCCTGGAGAAACAATAAAACAAAAATAAGACATCACAGTGACAAACCTTGATGTAGTGAACGTTTTTTCGTAATATCACCGTTTTCGTTCCCGTACATGTAAATGTGGGAATACTTATCACTATGATCACTGGAACTGAGCCTTTCGTCGGGTCCGTTCAGTTCGTAATTTTCACTCCCGCTACTAAAACAAACAATGAATCTCATTGTTTCGAGCTCAGTCGAGACACAAACCCGTCGTTTAATTTCAACTGGTAGCTCTCATGTCTAGGTGGCGGTAGTGGATGGCCGTGTCGTTGAGATCTTGGGTGTTCTAAAGTGCCTTCACCACTATCATCCAAACCTGAAGGTTCTTCCATATGGAATGCCTGCTCAATTTCTGGCTTTTTCTCCCAAACTTCTTTGAAAAATGGTGTAAAAAAGGCAGCTGCAATATTCGGTTTAATGCAAGTTTTGAGTTAACAAAAAACACAAACTTTTTTGCTGGCTCGACGAAGATGTGGTCATAAAATGTGCGTGGAGTCGATCAGCAGTGGCGTTACCTTCGGTAATTAAAAGATGACTCAAGTCATTATTAAAAAACGCGTTCGCTCCTCCGGAATCAGTAACCGCCAAAATTTGTATTGGCAAGTTTGGAATATTCATAGAAAATGCACTGGAAATTACGATTTAATAAACTTCACTTAAGTGATTGAATATTACTTTAAAGTAGCTAAAGATGCTTTTCTTTTTGTGGAATAGACTAAAATAAATCCGTGGACGAGTTCATCGCGGAATGCATTGGCTCCGTGGAATGATGAAACAATAACTTCTACTTTTCGTTTTGAATCGCCCAAAAATGTCTCTAAGATAATACTTCTTTCTGCCGATAAAAAGCAACACTGGTGTGATAAAAGCGGCGCTAAAACGTTTTCTATTGAATAAGAATCGCCGCAAAACGTGCACATTATAATTCTGAAAAATATATTAATCAATTAATGAAGATGTTTTACGTGACTTGTACCTAATATCAGGTTCGACACATTCAATAACAGATTGGTAAATATTTAAAAAACCTGCCCTATGGTGAATACTTTGAACAAGTTGGTGTAATGCATCAGAAACTAACTGTTCTTCACTAATCTGGTCGAGACAAACATCCATAAAAGGACACTGTAAACTATAAGAAAAATAATCAATGATTGGTGGCGAAACTGCAAGTGTGACATACCTATCAGCTAAGCTTTGGCCTTCCTCTCTTAATTTTATCACATCTTTTTCTTCAATATATGAGTCTTGTAGAAACATCAACACAATTGGTAATCCTTGAAACGGAAGTTTATCTTCCTGTTCCAAATTAGATAACAATGTTTTTTCTAAACTTTCCCGAATATATTCGAAAGATTCAGCGTTTGAATATACACAGAAACTTCCATGCGGTACAAAATCGGCGGTACGAAATGAATTATGAGGCAAACTAACATCTCCGTTTATAATTCTATAATCCAAACTGTAAAACTGACAGTCTATTTCGTACTCATCGTCCTCACATTGGGCCTAAAATTTTAATTAAACCATCAAAAAAAAAAAAAAAAAAAAAAAAAAAAACATAAAACTTACTCGAATTTTAGCTGCCAAATTCTCAGCCAAGTTGTCCGCCCCAAGAATGAGTAGATGAAGCTGATTATTGTCTGAACTTATTAACCATTGGTTACTGTGGTTCCAAGAAGAGGGTCTAAAATATATTTAATTCATTTTTAAACAGGTTATAAAATCACAAATACCTATGAGCCTTTGTAGCCAAGATTCGTTCTATTAACGCGTCCATACAATTGGGAAATGCTGGACAATGTTCTCTAATTGGACAATGAATAAAACCTAAGTGTTGAAAAAGCATTACTTTTCTATCTTGATCCAACCGATCCAACATCTTATATCTAAATTAAAATAATAACAATTATAGTTTGTCGACTATAACCACTATAAAAATTTTACCTAAAATCATCTTGTAATACATCTATAATCTCTTTAATATCATCTTGTGTTATTGTTCCTGTTGGTGCGATACTTTTAAAATGATAGAATAAATCGGCGTGTTCCAGAAGAAGTTCCTGAATTATAGTTATAAGTTTGCAAGCTCCGCGCCCTGGTTTACTCACTTGAAAATTATGTTTGGCGTTTTCAATTAGTTCCCTTTGATGTGCATCGTAGATTTGTTGGCAGTCGTGTTCCGACAAGGCTTCAAAACATTCCCTCCCCATGAACAAAACCCTAACTTCTGATAAATGTTTTCCAGGAGTCACATAACCAGTATCCTCAAGTAGCTGCTTAAACTGTTTCTTCCATCTACAACAAAATGAACATTGCGATAAAGAAATTACGCGGAGTAGCACCTCTCACCTCTTTGGCATCCTTTATTAATCAGCAAAACAAAAAGAAAGAGCTATTAGTGAATATGTTAATAAATATGAATAAAATTTTTTTAGTTATGTTAAAACAAACACCCAAGTCCCTACAAACATGAATATATCATACTCTAGTCGCTTCTGCTCCTGTTGAAGGACATTAATGTGGTTTTTGAAGACAGTTTCGGCGTCACTTATTTCTAAAACATCGAACGGAATTCGCGTCTCCTCGTTATCTGACTCTAGTTCGCACTCAGTCCATGGCATATCTTCAGGACATTCGTAAAAATATTGGGTGAAATCTGGGTGCGATTTCAGGTACTGCTGAACAGATGGCCAATCACTTAGAAAAACAAAAATCGTTAAACAAAAATAATCGCCGGTTCGGTTTGTTACCTATCAGTTAAAGTGTTGATATCAGGGACTAGTTCGTGTAAAACATCAGGCAACATCTCCATGTAGTGTGCAATCCGCTTGGCGAGTTGCTCGTCTTTTAATTTCTTAATATGTCGCCTAAATAATCTCTGGGTTCCATCTAAACCGAATAATTGAACGAAATAAATCCACTCTTTATGCGAGTTTAATTTTTTTACGGTGTGCGACCAAAGGGCTCGACAGTCCGTCACGTGGAGCCTTATGAGTCTCATGAAGGCCTCGCTGGCTACATCCATCAATTCCTTGCGAGCTCGGGCAGCCTCCCCATAAGGGATTATCTTAGATCTGACTTTACTCCTGTCGATTATTTGTGCTAACAACATAAACGCCAAGTCGACGTTAACGTTATCGTGAGCAGATGTCTCAACCAACGGTACTGCGCCCTTGTAGTCTTTCCGTTGGATCAGTTTATCGGCCTCTCGGACAAACAATTCGTTAGCATCGTCGTTTTTTGTTGTGACAAATACAACAGGCTTTTTAGTTTTAACTAAATTATTCAAGATCGCCGCAACTATTTCTACTTGTTTTTCTAAAGATCTGCTTGGCACAATACTGACATCAAAAACACATATAAACCCGTCTATATTTAATTTCCCATCCGGCAAAACTTTCTGCTCATACTCTTTCTCAATGCCCAACTGATTTTTGCAAATGTACATCAACTTCTCCGCCGATTGGATTTTTGTTGCCGCACACCGTTTTATATAAGGCTCCATCTTTCCGCCTACAAAACAAATTTGAAAACTTTTTTTTCACAACAAATACCAACCTTTAAAAGGCTGAAAAGACGCATCATCTATAAATTCAGTTTGCTCAATCACACTAAATTGGTAGTCGATTCCTTCCTCTGATGTTTTAATCACCTCACCCCAGTATAAAAAATGGTCGTTATTAACGACACGGCCGCTGAAGTCCGTCTAAAAAATCAAAACTGGCAACACTGCAAACAACGTGGCAACAGCTGAAAGCCGGTAAAGTCGCAATCTTCGACTTTACCGACCTTGCAAGAATCTCATCTTATCAGAATATCAATCAAAACATTAAATGATTTATTGCTTTCCGATTTCTAATGTTTACAAATACAGTTTTAATTCTATACATATAAATAAAAAAGTTAGCTCGAAACAATTACTATTTTTGCCAAATGTCAAAGTAGTTGTTTTAAACAAAATGCGTTTTTGGTTGCAAGTGTTACCTGACTCAGGACTGAGATATGGTCGACGTTGTAGTCATCCGCGTGTGATCTCATGAAGCGGTTACAAAGGCAAGACTTTCCGACTCCTGCGTGCCCCTTGTCTTTTTCCATGCCAGACAGCCCCACAACGGCTACATTAATTGTACGTACAATGTCTGCTTTTCGTGCCATGTTAGCAATGGTCTTTTATCAACTCCTATGTGTCATAACGTTGACGATAAATAGTCATTTGAATAATCTAAAAGTGGTATCTGGTAGTAATTTTAATGATTTATTTACGTTAAGTTACGAGGACAGTTAATTTTTGAGGTAAATAAGCAAAAGAGTGAAGTTTTCCATGTAACTCTGGTATGGGAAATATGTGGGATTGATTTGTTGGTGGGCTTAGGGTATGACAATTTGAAATTTAGCTTGAATTGGGATGATAATGACAATGTTGGTTCAAGTATAATAAAGCACTTAATGGGGCAGTTAGTTATGATGGAATAATTTTTGAGGTGTCAGAAGTAAATGACAAATGCTTGAATAAACTCACCTTAAGGTCCGAAATCAAGAAAATTGGTTTCCGTGGTGTTTTAAAGCTCATTTTATTCGTAACATGTGAAAAACAAGATATGCCATACCATAATTGACCTGTCACAACTTAATTGCATCGAGATTTCGCTCAATTCGGGGTAAGGGCTCGACACTGTTGATTTTTTTCAAAAAAATTCTTTACGTGATGATAACACATCAGATAGTGATATCTATAACAAAATATAACACTGTCAAATTCACATAACAGCCGACCACCCACCGCCTTAGCAAGACGCCATTACAGTATTGGGGGGAATGGGAGGAGAGAGAACGCTCAATAGTGATAGCAAGCTACTGGGATTATGGCGGGCATTCCTGGGTTCCATGTGCTCAAACGGCTCTATTTTACCTTATATTAATTACGTGGAAATTCTATTTAAGACACGCATTTCAAGCCCTTGCGCAAAAAACGTACCGATTTTGCCAAATCCACAGAAAAGACTGAATAAAAAAAAATCCTCATTTCATTGTTTCAGGATGCGCATGGGGCCGCCGAAAAATTCAAAGTATCAGTTTGATACAAATTATTCTTATCTGAATCATGTTTATTTTTTAAACTATTTATTTCATACGTGACAGTGACTTTATGTTAACACTAAACTTATTTTTGTTCTTGTTGTGAATAGATTCAAGATTTTCCTTTCCCACTCGATCAATGACGCGATTGCCCAACAAAATTTTAGAAATCTTGAAAACAATTCGTTTCATGGGAAAATTAAATAAAAACCATTCAATTTAATTTTTTAACAATAAAACAACTGTTAATTCATTTCTTCCTAAAATTCTAAAAATATTTATTAAAATTATAATAATTTACTTTCAGTATCTCTTTCTGTTTTTCTTATTCAAAGCATCAGCTTATTGATTTTATTTTTAATAATGCATATTTGAAATATCTCTAAAATAAAAGTTTACTAAGTATAAAAGTTTGTGATGTCATCAAACTCGAAAAACTCTGTCGTGACACTACTTCCAATTTTTGTATAATTTCCTCTGACATTTTACGTATGCTTAGATGGTAATAAAATTATGAGTTTCCTCGTGTCGGGTTCATCTACTCAACCGAAATGTGTTTAAATTATTCACTACTGAATAATCTTAATTTCATATGCAAATCATGTGTGATAAATTTTTAATTAAGTTATGATTAAGCGTTTTCCGAGAAAGTCACAGGTTTTAGCTCCAATTCACAAAGTTTGAATAATAAGTATTATTCTAATGACAGTAGAATTATTTATAACATTTTCTTATTCATAATTTTGAAAAGGTTAATTTTGAAGCAACTTGATGTGTTCGACATTTTAATTACCTTAATTAAGCGTCTTCAAATTGACACCTCATCGTGTCTTACTTTTAATGCGCATATTTGCCTGACACAAACTATAAATCAGTTTTTTTTTAATAAAAAAGTGTATAATTGGTTGCCTGTAAGTCAGGGGTTGGTAACAACCTTTGCTGGAAATTCTAAGTCGCCACTAAATCCTGAAGAAAGACACTGGTAAGCTATTTGTAGCATGTTTTCCTATTAAAAACAAATTCGTCTCGTGAATAATTACACACAACATGTAGTTTGCAATGGCCTTGCAAATGATAATGAAGAGTTATTATTGTTGTTACATAACTGGAAACTTATTTTCTTTAATTAATGCAAAACATCAATCGCAAAATGCGCCATTCTTAATTGTCGGTAATAAATTTTTGCACAGATGTAAATAATTTTATAGCGTTGCTATGGGCAGAGACCCTTTAAATATCATGAGTCAGCAATACGGAACTTCTCCGTTTTTCAAGGATGGGCTCTCATTGCAGTAATTGCACTTCTATTATTGTCCCTTATGTCATCCTGCAATGGTGCAATAAATAATGCAAAATGTACTATGTTAGTAAATAAATTAAATGACTAGAAATTTGAAAATTTAAATTTTGACTCAATTATGTAATTTTTGATTATTTATAAATTCTCTGCTGGGATGCTGGGGTTACTTGATAACAAAGACGTCGATGGTTTGAGAAATTTGGAATGATTTGGCGTTATTATATCTCAATTTGTCGTTATTTTCGATTTTTATTTATAATTTCTCTGCTGGGGTTACTCGATAACATACAAGCGTAGATAATATTGATCGTTATGGAAAATAAAATCATGTAGAAAATGTGTGATTTGATAGCCCGAAAGTCACAAAATTGCTGACACGACTGATTCGAGTTGATTTTGGCGCCAAAAACTGACCCATGGTCATTTCTGTGTATTTATCATGGAAAAATATGAAAAGTATGTATTTTGGACTATTGGAAAATTGTGTGCGCATGCTTTCTATGGGCGCTCTTCACCAGGTGAAACAAGATTGCCTTGATACCGGGCACCGAAAAAATGTCTCAGAGAAAGTCCCCGAGCCGAAAATTTCGTTTAAAAAAGCTTAGAAATGTCTTAGAGTTACGTAATTGTTATCTGGCTTAGCTTCCAATAGCGTCAATGTACGTAACATAGCTTGATGTTAGCGAGGTCCGCATTGGCTGCCTCTCAAGGTGTGTGCACGCCTGCCATTTAACCACTTGTTGATTACATGCTGGTGCCAAGTGAACGGGTTAGCTCCTGACCGGTCTTTCTTCCCTTGATGTCCTCTGATATAATGGCAAATCAATACCATAAACTCGAAGCAAAAGCTGTCCAAGAACTGAAGGACATCGCTAACAAAATCCGGATCCATTCGGTCAGCTCCACGCAAACGGCAAAGTCAGGGTAAGTCTGGAAAAATCATTGAAATATCATTATCCACGATTTCACGATTGCGCGGATTGGTCGTTCCGAGGCGCGAACGTAGATGGCGAAGATTCAAATTATCTTCCAATGACCATACAGTGTTACCTCCGATTGTTTTTGCGTAGAGGGAGATAAGCACTCCTGACTGATAATTTAACTTATTTAAAGCAACTACTTTTCAAACACTTATTTAGTTTCCTTTGAGTTCTCGTTTCTATTACTACTAAAATGCCGGCTCAAATCACTCAAGCTGATATCAAAGTCTTGCAAGATATTGCCAATCGAATCAGAATTCACAGTGTCACCTCCACATCGGCATGCAACTCAGGGTAAGTGCAAAAACTGGACCAATACGATTTTCCTAGAGGACGTAGAACTTTTTCTAATTTAATTTATATAGGCAAATAGCACTCTGTACTCTGTGTTAGTGCAATTAATATTATTGACCTTCTATAACGTATTATTTAACTAAGAATAGATTTAATTGATTTTAAAATATTTTCCACAATCTTACATTTTTCCGTTTCCAACGAAATTATCAATGATCCTTGTGACCTACACAATCATACCATTACATAATTAATATAGTAAATAAACTCCGGTTAAGCAACAGCTTTAATTGTCAGTGTTTTCTCCGTTTATTGTTATTTACGTTTTTTTCATGTATTTATAAAGCTTATCTAATGGAGGAAATCGAGTATTTTCATTACTGCATTACAATCGTTTTTTTGTCGCTTTGGCGGTTAAATCATTTACATATGTTTACACACAATCATAGATAAGCTTATCGTATGTAAACCCTATCGAATTTCCCAAAGTAATCCCGACTAGTTTTGTGTTCGTCATTAAAAAAAAAAACATTTTCCGAGCTTCTATCAATAATAATAATTTTCGCAGGCATCCGACATCATGTTCGTCAATCGCCGAAATTTTATCGGTCCTCTTTTTCAACACTATGCGATACAAAATATCAGCACCCAAAGACTCCTCGAGTGACCGCTTTGTCCTTTCTAAAGGTCATGCCGCTCCAGCGTTGTACGCAGCTTGGGCTGAGGCGGGTCTTTTCCCCGTTGCTGATTTACAAAATTTGAGGAAATTGGGATCGGACCTCGAAGGTCATCCAACTCCTCGCTTGAATTTCATCGATGTAGGTACAGGATCTCTGGGCCAAGGGCTGTCCATTGCTTGCGGGATGGCCTACGTTGGTAAAAATTTCGACAAGGCCAGTTATAGGTAAGACGGGAACGTGGTTATTGCTCAAAATGTAGTGTTATTAAACATTCGGGGTTTCAGGGTGTATTGCCTTGTTGGGGATGGAGAAAGCGCTGAAGGTTCAATTTGGGAATCGCTTCATTTTGCCACTTACTACAAACTTGATAATCTTTGCGTTATTTTCGATGTTAACCGTCTTGGGCAGTCGGAACCCACTTCTCTGGGTCATGATATTGACACTTACAGGAAACGGTTGGAAGCGTTCGGTTTCAATGTTGTGGCAGTTGATGGACACGATGTTGAAGAGCTGGTGAAAGCATTTCACGTGGGGTGTAACACCAAGGGGAAACCTACTGCTATCATTGCGAAAACTTTCAAAGGGAAGAATTTCCCCAAAATTGAAGATTTGGAAAACTGGCACGGGAAACCTTTGGGAGACCAAGCCGATCGTGTCCTCCAACATCTCAAATCTCTTGTTAAAAATTCAGGGCCTTTGCAAATCCATCCACAAAAGCCTCTCACTGATGATGCTCCCGTTGTTGACATCAGCAATATTAAATTATCATCGCCTCCATCTTACAAAATGGGCGATAGTATTGCAACTAGAGTAGCCTACGGTACTGCTTTGGTCAAGCTCGCACAAAGCAATCCCCGAGTTATTGCCCTTGATGGCGATATGAAAAATTCGACATATTCAGAAGCCCTTAAAAAGTTTGACCCCACAAGATACATCGAATGTTTTATAGCCGAGCAGAATCTTGTTGGAGTTGCTATTGGTGCTACTTGTCGTGACCGCACAGTTGCCTTTGTTTCCACTTTTGCTACTTTCTTAACACGTGCTTATGATCAGGTATTTAATTTCTTCTGCATATTGGCTTTTCTAATAATGAGTTGTAGATTCGTATGGGTGCTATTTCCCAGACCAATGTTAATTTCTGCGGTTCTCATTGTGGTGTCAGTATAGGTGAAGATGGCCCAAGTCAGATGGGTTTGGAAGATATAGCTATGTTCCGTACTATCCCTGGAAGTACTGTGTTCTACCCTGCTGATGCTGTTTCGACTGAACGTGCGGTCGAATTGGCTGCAAATACAAAAGGAGTCACTTTCATCAGAACCAACAGACCGACCACTGCTGTCATTTATCCCAACAACCATGTATTCCAGGTATAGCATTTTCGAAATTGCGGTTTGTGCCATACTATAATCATTTCGTGTAGGTTGGCAAAGCAAACGTCGTCAAAAAGTCCAACAATGACCAACTCCTGGTTATTGGCGGAGGCGTGACTCTCCAGGAGGCCATTTCGGCCGCTAACGAATTGGCTAAAGCCGGTGTTGGTGTCCGCGTTTTGGATCTCTTCACTGTCAAGCCAATCGACAAAGAAGGTATAATTAAAAACGCAAAAGAATGCGGTGGAAGAATCCTCGTCGTTGAAGACCACTACTACGAGGGTGGTATCGGCGAAGCCGTTATTGCGGCCGTCGCTGAAGAGCGCAACATCGCTGTGAAACACGTAGCTGTGCCTAAAGTTCCCCGTTCCGGCAGCCCCACCGCCCTTTTGGACTACTACGGCCTTAACAGCAAACACATCATTAAATACGTGCAAGAAGCAATGAAGTTGTAATTTTATCATGTTTGTAAATGGACATGGGTTGTATACATTCCATTGAAATTTTAATAAAACTTATTTCTGAATTGCTGACTTGGGATTTTTGACCCTTTCGCCAGGGTTGTAGCACTGATAGATGACATGTGCTTGCACTCATGTGAGCGCTGCACATGACGTAAGATTTGAGGTTAAATTCCCCACAAAATGACCGAAGGCAAGTCAAAAAACCGAGTAGTGCAGAATTTTAGCAAAATTTTCGCTAGTTTAGTAGTGTGGTGACTGTGCGTAAGTGGCAAATTTTGGGTTTGACATTTCTGTCATTGTCAAAGTCAAGTTGCATTACACAACATGAAAATTCCGTATTTTAGCTTAATTTTAGTAATTTAACGCGGTTTTGGATAGTTTTGATTGAATTTGCTCTAATTAGGCTTCTAGAATTATCCTTAGGCAGTGCAGGGTTCTAGAAATTGCATTCGTTTCGTTATGTTGGCTGGACTGACTTGCTGAACGCGGCTAAATTTAACATATTCAACTCTCACTGCTGGAAGATAAATCGACTGCTGGTGTGAGTGTACCCTCCAAAATTCATTGTTTTATCACTGATGAGACAACAGGTCTGTAATTTACTGTATTAAACGTCGCCCCTCATGTGTCTATTTATAAGAAAGCAGTGCACGCACTACAGATTTCATCATGCCCGTGGATACATAACAAGATCAAAAACAAAGTTTTTCCAAAAATTGAAGAGGTATTCGTTTTGGTAAGTAATTTTCTATTATTTACTTACTGTATTAAAACAGTCACCGAACTGTGCCAGTCTACAACTTACCTATGTAATTTTTCCGTAACATTTTCTCTGTAAGAAAAATCACCTGACTGAGTTTATATAACCCACATAAATGTCGATCAAAAATCTGAGAAAATGTAACGAATCCTGAAAAAGCTCGTGCGTTGACGTCACTTCCGTTTCATCTCTTTGTTCAAATGCAAAATTTTGCTCCCATTGGAATGAAAAAATCTGAAAGGTTGAGATTACTAATTCAACTAGGATACTAGCCTTGATTTACACTTGTTAACCATGCACTTGACTTGATAATTGTTACATTATCAAAACCGAGAGAAACTATTTAATTTTGATCTCTTTTCAAATTTATTATTTCAATCGACACAGCCGCATGTGTGCGCTTCGGAATTATTTGGCAACGGTAAGTGGAGACAAATTTAGGTTTTGTTTCGCAATTCGTTTACCTATTCATCTCTTCTTGGCATTTTCAATATAAACTGTAATTTGGAGGTAAATTACCCTCCTCAAGGTTCCCTCCAAAAACTGAAAAATCGCATTTACAATGGAATAATCCAATTAATACAAACACGAGTTGTTTATAAGACGTGCAGGTTTTAAGGTAAGGTGTGTGGTCAGCACGTGTAATAATGGCTATTCCAAGTAAACAAAATGCGATATAATGGACCACTTGTGTGTAAACCGTTTCATTAAAAAAATCGTGTTGGTGAGTGTGAAGTTCCAAAATATTTGCAATTCAGCACAAGGTAGGAAATCAGAAAATTGCACTTGTTGCATAAAAAACAGGTTACCGAAATCCGTCGCAATGTTGCGCTCAGAACACTACGTGATGAGATACATGCAACCCTTTAGGCTCCGGATGAGGCAATTATCTCATTTAAACTTCTGGACCGAGGAAAAGACAATTATTTTTTGCAATCATATTATTACCTCAACTAAATTAATGATAAATTTGTGCGAATGACCCGATGCACGCGCACTTGTATGTTTAATCAAGTCGTAATACAGTTAGATTTTTTTCTAAAGGGTAGCAGTTGGAACTGCGGTCGTTACCCCCGCAGATGATGCAATTTTGTAAAATTTTCAATTTGCACCCACGCACGTGTATAATGTGTTACATAACCATGGTGAAATTTTGCAAATAAGTTTCACGTTAGCGTAAAGAGATGGCGTAACAATTAAATAAAATATACCATTAACATTTTGGTAATCATTGACATTGACCATAAAAATGTAATCGAAGCTTTGTCAGGGCCAGGGTCTCGTATTTTAGCTATATTTTATGTGAAAGTTGGACATTTGCCAAAATCGCTTCATTGTTATTAGAAAGGAGCGGTTATTATAAATAAATCATGGGTGCAATTTGTGGTGTCTCGTATACAAAAAAACTTCACGATTATGGTTTGGAGAGTTGCAAATCTGTTTTGATGTCGTAAATAAAATCGAATTATTGACGTCATGTTAATAACAGTAGAAAATTTTCTGGGAATATAATTTAGTTCATGTCATGGAAACCCTAGCAGCGTTCACTTGTTATCTAACGAGCAACTTGTTTTTGATTTTAAATTTGATCACACCTTATTTGCCTTTTAAAGCGGTGTTGGTTTGGTTTTCCCGTATTTTGTTGGACTGGTTTTAATTGTATAATGAGCAAAAATTTCGGAGTCAAAATTTAATAAAAACATCGGGAGTGTGACAATTACCCGAAATATATCCACTTTGGCCTCGGCATCAACATTTTGACATTTGGCGGGTCACGTGTTGACACCGCAAATAATTTTGTGGTTGGTGTAACACAATTTTCTAATATTTTTATTTATCTACACGAAGGAGAGTGAGATTGGGTGGGGGGAAGTGTCACAATTCTGGCCCGTCTGAGATTTGAGGTCGCGTCCTTTCTTTTGCAGTAGACTGTACTCTTTTGTTACTTTTTTTCGGCTTTTTGGATTTAAACATCCAACAAACTAACCACAACAAATCGTTGTAATTGCGCAATTTTGTTAAATAACTGGAATATCGTTCATTGGTGCAAATCGTTTAATAAGTTTTTAACAGTCCTTGAGGAAGTAACTATACAGTACAAATGACCTTGTTTACTGTATAATTTGGACGAAATTTTTGCGGAGCACGGGAAATGCTCTCATTTTTCTATTATCAGGGCAATTGCGTAATTTTTGCACATATATCACTTGAAGATTATTCGCAAGATTGGAATTCTTCAAATTGTTCACACCTGGTGTAACAAAACTATGCAAATGACTGTTTGGCTTTTACTTAGCAAATCGATGAAATTCTTCGACATTGGTTAGTCTCGTAAATATTTATATAGCCCAAATCATTTATTTAAATCGATGATTGATTTTGATACATTTTCTTTTATCTAGCAAGGTGTATAGTTAAAAACAACCTCATGACGATTTTCCAAAGTAGTAAATCCTGTTATCATTGCAGTGTTTGACAAAGATTAATTCTCTTTTGTTTAAGTCCAAACTTCACGAGTAAATAAACTGTTTTGAAGATGTTAAAACTTTCTTTGTCCACAATTCTCATAAACCTAACTTATTGCACATTTCAGACAATTACATATTTAATTTTATTACCAAAGTACTTCACACCAGAATCAACTAGTACGTACTCGTTGAAGACCAACATTAGTTTTTACGCGGTCGATTTTTTAATTACATTAATTAATTCTGTCCCAAATGTCGCAGACCTTGACTTGACTTGCCTGATACCTTTGTATTTGTGGAATTACCGAGATCGGACAAAGTCCACTATCGACAACCCTTGATCACTTTTATCACAACAACTTGTTATTTTATGCTAATTAAGTTCATCATTATTTCAGATAACAGGTGCACTCAAATTTCTGTTTAATTGTCCCGATTTATTTTTAATTAATTGTAATAAATAATAGAATTGCGCAAAAATTTCTGCGGTCGTCTGCGAATAATTACTTCAAATGTTTTATTCCCGGCATTGTGAGTCAGCTTTTTTTTTAATAATGTCCCCAATGATTTGCGGTTGACAATTACATGTAAACACAATGTAAATAAATAAGGAAGATTACAATTTTTTTGGCCGGAAGCTCAGATTTCAACTTATTATTAATAAATGTAAATAAACAAGTATAAGGTCAAGATCAATCTAGTAGACTGACACTGGCAGATGCATATTTGATACTTTTCAAAATCAATTACAATCATTTACTACGAAGTAATCAAATTAATTACGGGCTATAAATTTTTTATTTTGTAAAATTAGCTGATTCATCTTGTGATGAATGTAACTAGTTTTTCGAAAATATATCCGTCTTCGCGTCAAATGCATTAGAAGTAATCGTGACTGGCTAAAATGCTGTAAAAAACGATTATTTCCACAAATTATTATTATTAGCTGACGCACCTGTGGTTTTAATTATTTTTTGAAAAAAATTCGCCACGTGCCACGTGAATTAGAATTAATTGGGGCTAGAATCGGTGCCAAATTTGAACCAGGTGTGAATTTCGACTAATATTTTGTGAAATTAAATTGTTATTAAGGTAATTTTCGTCTCTCAGATGTCAAAAATAGCTGTTCCGATGACAGCAGCCAAAATAATCTCATAATTATGCTACACATCTACAATATTCATTAAAACGTTGCTTTTATCGCTGCACGTGGCCGATTAGTCGATTACTTTTGCATACAGGAAGTTTGATTCAATTCGGGACGAATATTTCCTATAGGGTAACCTCCAAGTTCACCAGACTTGACCCCCATCGACGACAAGTGCATACTTAAATTTTCTTCCCGAATTTTCGTGACACGATTTATCGCAGTGAAAGACACTGTGAAGGGCACTTTGGTTTGCTATTAGCAAGAGGTTATCGGTAGAATTAAAGTAATTATTGTAATTTTCCATAATTGAGTTTTTCCACTCTCTTGAAAAAATTCGTCGTTTGATTGATATTTGAACAGTCTAAAAGATTACGGCATTTGCTTATCTTATTGGTTACCTTCGGTTTCACGAAAAATAAAATTTTCAGTTATCGCTAATTTACAATTTGTACGATATGTCTTTTATAGTGAGACCTTGCTATTGTTTCAGTTTATTACTTTGTACTTATTAGTGGGCCTGTGATAAAAAAGTAAGTTTTGTATTTTTTTTGCGAATCTTGTTTGTTGTGTTTATAAAAGTGATTTAAAATGCAGTAATGCTGCAATATATTTATCGATTTCATCAGAATTGGACAGTAAAGACCGCTGCTTCTATTTATCAAGTTAGATGAAAGAACGGAAATTTTCTGAATGCGAAAATTATGCCGTATTGGGGATTCAATGTGCAAATTAGCGTCTAAAACGAGAAAATTCATTCACAACTAATTTGTAGTTCAATGATCTTTACGATAAGTTTCCAACGAATTAATGATTTGTTAAGGAAAAATGATTAGTTGTATTCAAGAAGGAATTTCGAGTTTTCCCAATTGAAATGTCTCTTAGAAAATCAGTTCACATAACCGCACCAAACTGGTTACAAAGTTGCCTTAAATTTTTCGAAATTATTACAAGTACGATTAATTACACTAATTTCGCTCACGCAAAAATCTGACCCGACCTGATTTTTTCGTGATCATCCGATTAAAACGATATAATTTATTTAATTAAACGCTCGAAAAGACATTGTTTGCAATCACGTGCACTCTCCATGAATTTTTACCTAACAATAACTATATTTGTCAAGCTAAATAACTTCAAACACTGTTTTTTTCACACGAACTTTTTCTATTTGTTCTGATTAGTTCATATAAACATTATTGTTGACCTTCTCTTTACAATACATCGAATCCTTGAAAAGTGAATCAAGTTTACTGACACGAACATTTTGCAAAATTCCACATTTTTTGGGGAAATCTATTTTGACCCCCTTTCTGTCAAGGCGTTCCACTACGTACTGATATTTATTAATTATAGGAAGAGTTATAAACCTTGAAATATTCCTAAAACTCTTTCGATTTTGCAGACTCCTCACGCACTTACCTTCAGATTTCTATCAGCGCCTTTGTAGTTGCACTTTATCAAAGCCTCAAGGCGACGAATTGTTTTCAAATACTTCTGTGAATTTATTTAAATTTTGATAGACCAGGGACCCCAAAACCGCATTTTAATACAGAGTCTTCCGAAAAATCCGGAAACGCAATAAAGTGATCTGAAAAAAAAATCAAGTCTTCATTTATTTTATTGAATTTTTGACCAATTGCAAAGAACACAATAATTCTGTAAATTTTATTTATTTTTTAGTTACATGTTTGTTGTGTTTTAAAACGTAAATATTTCTTTAAAGTAACAATACTGAAAAAAATTAACGACAAAGGAGCTGATTTTTTTATTATAACATACATATTATTGTATACTCTACTAAAATCAATGGTTATTTATTTGTTTATTTGTCATTTTTGGGTATTTTGGACGCTCCGACCAAACGCAATACTTCTGTAAAGTAGTAATTAATAATTTTTCTAATTTTGAAAGGGTGCACAAAACAAAGTTTAGTAAATTATACATCAAAGTACATCTTTTGAAAGCAATATATTTTTTGGATATCTTATGTAGCAGGTTTTGATTTCTTCTCTAAATTCTTGCCGATTTTAATATTTTATATTACCATTTTAAAGCTCTGATGCATCATCAAAAACACTATACTATAAACTTATTAAGTTTATTAATTATTATTATTAGTTTTAACAATATTTTTTTTTATATACATATGTACAGTACTCAGAGCCCATGTTTTTCGAGGTAATTGGGGCGACATGACATCTGCCTCTGATAAACAAAAATTCGGATATAGCCATTATTTGGATAAAATAGATAAATTTCGAACCAATCTCGAATAATCTCGCGAATAATCTTTTAAAAAGATAGTTGGCTCAATTGATGCGAAACTCTGATAATAGAGGCTCTGATTACGAAAGTGGTAATATATGGTAGAATAAAAAGTGTAAAATAAGTAGTGCATCTTCGAAGTTGTTATTTGCAAAATGTTTCAAGTTGTTGAATTTTGAATATGTATTTTGTCTTATAATTATGAAACTCTATTTACTGAAATAGTTTAATTTGGCATTAATTTAAGAAGTCAAAAAACAAAATATGGTAAGTAATAAAATATTTGAGGTATTTTTGACATTACAACTGAAGTAAAGACGTAATGGACTTTAAGTTCAAGTGATTTTAAGAACTTAATATGTCTTTCTAAAAAGGGGTCGAATAAGTATTGCAATTGCAAAAAAAAAATATTGTGCGTTATATTTTTTAAAATTATTTTTGATAATATTAAAAGAAGTTAAATTAAGAAACTTTTTTTATCACAATATTCCAACAGTTAAATAAAATATATGCACCGATTTACATTTGTGTAAATAAGCAAAAGTCACCACAAACGAGAAATTTATTGGTGTTACTGTGGTATTTATTAAATGTTATCTTTGGAGTTTCAGGTAAGATCTTTTAATTATTATTGTAAGAATTCAAGTTGCTAAATGGAAGTGTACTTAAAAGTTGAGTGATATGTTTGCATAGTGACATATTTTTATGGTAACAAAACTGAATAGTCAAAATTCGTACTTTTGTATTTTTTGGTTTGTGCAGCTCTTGTTTTAAATAATTTTTTAATTGTCGTCATAATTTGTAAGATAAAATCGTCCAGAAGTTGATTACGTCGATTTTTATAGACTTGTTTCATGCAGAAGCGCAAATCATGTCTCCCAGAAGACAGTTGTGTAATTTGTATTTTTAGCTCGGCCATCTCAGAATTTTTTAAGAATGACGTAGTTCTTGTATTTGTGACGTAACTGCCGGTTTTGACGTCACGTGTCCTTGAATTATGTACCTGTACCTTAGATAAATCGTAACGGATGTTTATCGGGTTGCAATCTAAAGTTGCATCTTTTCTCAAAGTTCAGAGTTTCGCAATTATTTCAAAGGGTGCAAAGTTACTTAATCTAAAATTTAGTGATTGTCCGACCACGTGATTGTGGTAGGTGTGTCTATTTGGACGAATCAGCGTCAAGAATGTGGGGGCACGTCGCTGACGTATGTGCACGTCATGCTTGTATAAGCATCACCTGCTGAGCAGTTGAACATTTGAGTGAGTTGGTCGGTTGTTCACGCATGTTGCGGTTGTATATTTAAGTCATCGCGCGAGATGTCGTAAAATTGGTGTTTGGCAAAAAAATATTTTATATTCACAGGAATGATCCGGAAGAGTCAGTTGTTAAGAGAGCAGCTAGAATCCATCGATTGAAAAATAAATTACCTTCAAGAACTTACACAAGAAAGTAAGAGTGATTTTGAAGAAATCAAAGCTACTGGTGTTGTGTGACCACTAACCGGGTTTAGTGTTGAATTTGAAAATTTTATAGTACAAATAAAATAACAGACATGAAGAAATTAGTAGTGTATTGTGCGTTTGTGCTCAGTCTGGCCCTAAGTTGCATCTGTGATGATACTCTATCCCCACCATGCAACAGGTAAGTTGGTCTCACCTTGCAACTGCCCTTCCGCACTGATTCTCTCCTTGACAGTAGACCTTGTCCAAGCATTTCCCTTATAATCTTGCATAGTAGAACAAAATTAGGCACAATGCAAGTTTAAAAAAATCGGCCAGGTTGGCTCTAAATGCGAAATTTTCCAGCGATATCTACTGTTACGGCCCTTTACTTCACACAATTCAAATGGAGAAAATCTACGAAGATTCCAAAACCTTTGTCGACATGAAAATGCGTTTTGAACCAAATATTACACTGATCAAATTCAATGAATTCATGGTGATAAACAACAATAAACCGTCCAAAAACGCCACGCGAGCTTTCGTCAATGATAACTTTGAACCGGCAGGCCAAGAGTTCGAAGAGTGGGACCCCGAAGACTGGATCAAACATCCAAAATTCGTCGACGGGATCCAAGACGACGAGTTTAAACAATGGGCATTATCGCTGAACTTAGTCTGGAAGGACTTGGGGCGGAAAATGAAAAAGGAAGTCGAACTGAATCAATCATTGTACAGTATTATTTGGGTTCCACACCCTGTGATAGTACCAGGAGGACGCTTCCGGGAGTTCTACTACTGGGACTCGTACTGGATCGTACAAGGACTCCTCTTATCGGAAATGTATGGCACGGTTAGAGGAATGCTTGAGAATTTTCTCTACATCGTTGACAGATATGGACACATCCCCAACGGGGGACGAATTTACTATTTACAAAGATCTCAGCCTCCGTTAATGGTACCAATGATCAAGTCGTATTTGGACTTCACGAATGATACTCACTTCATTAAAGAAAATATCGCAACAATGGAGAAAGAATTCGAGTATTGGATAACCAAACACAACAAAACTGTCACTCTCGATGGCAAGAATTACACTCTTGCCACCTATGGCGACCGGTCGAAAGGGCCTCGGCCCGAATCTTATTCGGAGGACGTGGAAGGTGCTGCTATTTTCGACGATAACGACAAGAAGGAAAGTTTTTATGCGGAATTGAAAGCCGCGGCTGAATCCGGTTGGGATTTTTCAAGTCGCTGGTTTATTAAAAATGCGACTAATAAAGGTGCGTTTTTTTCTCATTTTGATTGTTTGTTGCATTTTCTTTTCCAGGGAATTTAACCAATACTAAAATCCGGTCTATAGTCCCAGTGGACTTGAACGCGATGATCTACTGGAACGCAGTCATTTTATCCGAATTCAATACTCTTCTCGACAAACCGGCCAAAGTCCAATATTACAACAAAATTGCGAAAGAGTGGATGGAGGCCGTGACTGCTGTTCTATGGCACGAAGAAGTTGGTACTTGGTTGGACTATGACTTGTCAAATTCAGTGAAACGCGATTATTTTTATCCGACAAATGTTGCACCACTTTGGACTGGCTGTTACAACCAAACTGATAAAAGCAAAATCGTGCGTCTAGTCTTGAAGTATTTGCAAAATAAAAATATCTTATACCCTGGTGGTATCCCCACGACGGTGGAACACACGGGTGAGCAATGGGACTACCCCAATGCCTGGCCGCCATTGCAACACATTATGATTATTGGATTGAACAACACGGGCGATGTCGTCGCACAAAGACTAGCTTTTGAAATCGCCGAAAAGTGGGTGCGTTCTAATTACAAAGCGTTCAAAGAGACCGACGCCATGTTTGAAAAGGTTTGTCCTCAGTGTGTTTTTTTCAAAGGTTCATTTTTGGGGTTGTAGTACGATGCGACAGTACCGGGGGGGCACGGCGGAGGCGGCGAGTACGAAACACAGTTAGGGTTTGGCTGGACGAATGGAATTATTATGGATTTGTTGTACCGGTACTCAGATAAGCTCACCGTGGAGGATCCGCCACCGCCAACACCAAAACCTGTGTACCAGGCGTCGGAAGATGTGCAATCTTCATCGAGTTTTAGTCAAATTTCCGCTGTTTTGATAGCGTTAATGATATCTTTAACGGCAGGATTTATAGGGTGAGGTAAGGTCGATGACCTCTGTCGAAAATCTGGACCTAATTTTGTGTTTTGTTGCAGGATTTTTGATTTTCTAGGGGTTCTTCAAATCTCGTGATGTTTAATGTGATTGTTGTTTGTATTCGTACCAGTAGTTAGAGACTTTGCTTAGCTCAGGGTACAAAATCTCGATTTTTATTTATTTTAGTTTTGATATTTTAAAGTATTATGCTGAGTTCCTCGTTATATAATGAAATTTACTTAGTAGGGTAGGAAAGACCAAATATAGAAATCGACATGTAACTTTGTGCAATTTTTGTTTGTTATTTTAATTAACCGACTGTCGAGAATCTGCGCATGAAGTAGACTGATGTAGTTGTAATATTTAATAAAAAGAAGATTTTATAATTAATACAATAAAAACAATCCCGCATCCTTTTCCTTTGTCCAATAACAATGCACTTTTTGTGTTACAAATAAAATAAAATTCTTACATAACAGAAGTAGTCTTGCATGAAGCATATAAACTAACAGTTAAAATTAATTGGTGCCCTTGAAATTTCATGCGAATATAGACACAAATAATCCTTTTACCGCATGATTTTTCTCGATGTCAGCGACATCAGGCGTCAAATTTTATTGTTCTACTCCCACAATCAACCCACCTTCTGTCTGTCCCGTTAACAGCTTAATAACATAATTACTGGTCTCGAATTACAAAAATCACATGCATCACAGAGTTTGTCATTGGCGAAGCCATAATTTACCAATTTTTTTTACACAGAGTGTGCATCTACAAACGCCGGAACCAGCAGCAAACTGATGCAAGGAAATCAAGACCTTCAAGGGCGCGATACACCGAGCTGAGGAGCATCCCTCGACGTGCGAAGAGTGCAAGATAAATGTGAGTGAATGACAATTGTGTAATAATTAAGTCACGAAATCGTCGCACTGGCCGTTATGCTTCCTGAGAAAAAGACTTATTTGTCGGCTTGCTAATTAGTATTATTTTTAGTGTAGTGATTTCGACTAAGCAAACGACAAAAGTGCCTACGTTGACACTAAGTAGTACAAGTAATTAATTTTAATTAATTTGAATTTTCTGAATCGGTGTCTTGATTGTGCTTGAATAGTGGCGATTTTTCTTCTTTACTTGTTTCTTCCTATTCTTTTAAAATGTGATATCTAAGTCATATCTTTAAGACCGATCGATTGTAAATACGGATTTGGGCATCAAGTGCAAAAGATAATGTTTCTTAGGTTCAGATTTTTATCACATGAACCGAAAACTTGAGTGATTTATTTATTTATTTATTGTACTGATTTATCATGTATTCAAATTTTTGTGATATGTACAATATGCCCAAATCCAGATTATTTAATCACACCAGGTTTTAGGGTCCGTTTTTCTCTCAGTGATGAAACCATATGTAGTTTTATTTATTTAGTTAAATAGCGAAACTCATGACGTACATTTTTATAGACTATTACTTAGATACCTCCAAGCACTCAAAATTGCCAAAAGTAGAACAAACGAATTAATTCGATACCAGTTTGTGTCTTATAGGAATTGAAGTTTTGAAAATGCGAAACTCCAAATTCTGCATACGCATAATGTAATGATATATGTACATAAATGTGTTACATGTATTATAAAGCATTTGCTGTGATTAAGTCGAGCTGAAATATATTTGATAAATAATTGTGTGAAAATAAAACATTTGAAAAAAATGTAGCGTTTTATTGAACTGGACATTGACATTTGTACGACAAGTGAGGGCATATTTTCAATCAATCATAACGTTTCCGGAAATTATGAATATGCCATGACATTTTCACAATGAAAAAATCTGATTTAAGGGAAGGTGAATGACCGAAATTTTGCAAATTCCAGGTAAGTAACACAAAGCTCGGATTTAATATGATGGGAAAGATTATAAATTAGCATTCTAAACTGAAGGACGCTTTATTGAAATGAACTTTGAATAATAAGCCAAATCGCGCTGTATTATCCCCTAAAAATAATAAATCAACTTAACATGAGGAAGTAACAATAGATTGACCTTAAGTTTATTTATTTAGACTAATATTCCACACGATCTATTTTTAAAATGTTAATACGATTATATTAACCCTAATATAATAAAGAAAATAAAGGCGCAATTGGAGATTTTACTAAATATAAGACCTCGTGTGCAAGGCTGATAGGCTTCATTAACAAGATACAATCTTTAAAGAAATTAATTGTTCAATTGAATGCACCATTTTTGAAAAAGTTGTAATTAAATTTTTTCACTGTTATAATTATTCTCAATCAATAAAAAATCGAATTGTTTTTTGTTCGTGACTAAATTGTCCTTAATTCGGTCCTGAAAAAATTCCTACGACTTTATATCTTGTTAATAGGTATATAATTACAGTAAGTTTTATTCTGCAAGGCCAATTCATCTTTTCTATGAGTGTGGGAAATTGATTTGAGAACATTTGGGACAAACAAAACTATTTTTGTACCAAATCAAATTGTACAGCTTCTTCTGTTATAAATAGAAGTGAAAATACGACCATTATTCAATTGACTTTATTACGGGTGAAGATAAACAAAAGACGCCGATGTGCCACCTCGACAATTTCCCGCACTCTTTTTCTATAAAATTGCATTAAAACTATGCACGTGCACAAACGATCAGCGATTTGCATAAATTGAATCAATTTGCACGAGTGATCTTTTCCAGACAGTGGTAGAATTATAACGAAAATTCTTTGAAAGAATTGTTTGATAAGTTGCTATTAGCACTAGTGGCCGGTAATTTCCCTAATTGATAAATTTCTTTCGCGCAAACTAATAATGCGATCCTTTTCAAAGTCAAATTGCTAAAAATGACCACGTGTATGACGCATGATTTAGAGACCTTTATAATTTGAATTGAAACGAACAATCAAAATTCACAACACATTACACCTAATGAGGATTCAATTTTTGTTACTCATTATACACTCCTTAAACAAATATTTCATTAAAACATTTTTGGACTGATAAACTATAATTACAGCCATTTCCGCAATTTCAAACAAGCAGGTTGGTTCGTGGAAATTACCCAGATTTACCACTCCCATGACATTAAAAATCGTATAATGCAGATATAATAAACACAGCAGAAGCTCTCTACTAAACGCATGTAAAATGTTCCGAGAACTCGATTGAACGTTGACAAACTTGATACAGGATACATTTAATATGTTACTTAATAGATTACGTGAGTTTGCGAATACCTAGAATATGTAAAAAATTTTCTTAACATCAGCAACTTAGGTAGGTACTTAAACATTCAGGTTTTGTATACAATTCTGCATTACAAAGCAAAAACCCCATAAACCAATTAAAAAAAAACAGTTATTACTGGTTTCCTTTAACTGACATTGAGACCTACTCATTTACTAAGCAAAAAGGCAATAAAATCAATCTAGAGTTGTAATAATTGCATATTCTCATATCTCGCATTATACATATACGTATAAGAAGCATGCTACTATTAGAAGCCTAAGCTCAGCGGTTTTGACATTTGCGGGAGTTTTGCATATCAGGACAGAATTAGGCAAAATGTTTATTATAACAATACGTGTTATTTTACTTTTACAAAACTTCTTAATTTTTTATATTGTGGTTGCAATATGTAAAAAAATGCAGCCTTAAAATTTGTACTTTCTGTTTTAAAGTACCTACCTAGTGAAAATTTCATTTTTCTATTCGTAGTACAACCTATTTTTAATTTTCGTGTGTTAAATTTTTAAAGGAGCTTATTTTCAACAATAAATTATGTACATATTTCAAAAACCAATAAAAATATACTTTAAAAACATGAGCATTAGAAGTTACATCCACAAGAAAAATATATTTCATTTCAGAGACAACCACTATGCAGGTGGTGACGTAGGTTAGTATTTATTACTTTTGTGTACAAATTTTTAAATATTTTTTCAGCGATTCTTAGAGAAAGTAAGTTTTTTCACCCTACTTTCAGAAAGGAAAGTGGCCAATTACCCCTCAGAGGGGTAAAAATTTTACTTCTCCCATAGAAACGAGAAAAGTTGCTGCTAGATTTAAGGGCGATACTGGGATATCAAGAGAAATCAGTGGCGTAACTAGAAAATTTGGACCCCCCTGCGAAAGACCACTGTGGTGCCCCTCTCTTCTCCGGTTCGGGAGTTAAATAGAGTAAAAGAGCATTTATGTCTCTAGTAGTCTCTAGTATTAAAAATTCTGCAAATACGAATACGAATATACAAATTTTTCACAAGTGATGCCAAACGACGAACTTCTTCTCTTATTCTTTTCGTATTCTTTAAGCACTACCAATAAGTGCTTTTGCTTTTTTCATATTTTTTTAGATTAATTTTGACGTCATAAAAATACATGTTTACTCTTGTCATGTTTATGTCATCAAAATGATGATTTTTTTTCGGCAATCTGTCTCTAAGACATTCCTTTTTCAGTGTACTTTATTGAAAAGAGTAACTTTATTTTTGGTTTTGCGAAAAATTCAAACTGACTGCGTCACCGACAGAAAAGTTTATAATTGTCAATGAACATTTTACAGTGACAGATAAATACTGCCCGAAATTTTAATTCCGCAACTGTATAAAAGATAAGACTTACTGACTTACTTAAAGTCTAAAACAAGTAGTTTTCACAGATTACAGCACGATCAGAAATGCTTGTTCGAACTTAAAATTGACGCGGGAAATAGCATTATTAACAGCTGATAATATGGTGCGAACTGAAATAAATTATAACACAATTTCTTTCCAGTTCCTCGAAATGTTTTGTCTTCCTCAGCGTTCGGCCTCGGCGTATCGCGCCTGGCTCTACACTGAAGAAGAGAATATTCTGCAGTTTTTTATTTTTTATTGCATTGGCCTATAATAATTCATGTAGTCGCTCTAATTTTTTTTAAACTATTACTATTATTAATATTATTTTTAATTTGGAAAGGGCCTTTTATCCCAAGGGCCCCCCGCGGCCGCGGGCTTAGGCGGGCGGGTAGTTACGCCACTGAGAGAAATGGTTAGTTTTTGTTTCCGAGTCGTAGGAAAAATTTTATGTATACACTGGAGAAAAGTGTCTTTTCGTCTCTTGATGGTTACTACTGTTAGGTAGTAGACAAACCTCGGGCAGTAACTTCCATCTGTACTAGAGATGAAAATGTATCTTTTCCTCCCTTGTACTACAAATAACTATAAGTACTATAACATTTAAAGGTCAACAACAGAATTTTCCAATTCACTGGAAGGGACTTACAAGTACCTACCTGCGTACATACAAATTTCCCTAAACTATAAATTTGTTACGCCACTGGATGGTTGTAGTTATGACCACTACTTCTGAGAATTGATTGTTCATTTTGCCGGTGCAGAATCTTGCAAAAACACGAATACGACCCTGAATGATTTTAAAATTGAAGAAAAATATGATGTTACAGAATTTTATTCGCTGATAATTATAACACAATATTTTATTACAAACATTGTCTTTTTAAGCGAAGTGCTGGGTAGGCAACCAACAATACGCCATCAGGCTTATCAGGAATTAACATTAAAAAATAATGAGTAAATACGGCAGGTAAGAAGATATAAATAACTACTACAACATGCAACAATTCTTTTGGGATCATTAATTTAAATAGTGGAGCAGTGACATGCAATATAAGGGAATGGCGCTTTTTGTAAATTCAAATTTAAGGGATTTCAATTCGGTTGTCAAAGGTGAATATTAAAATAAAATTAAAAATTGTATCACACACAAATCTTAGTTTTTTTATCGAATTCGTTTGCTTATCGGTAAGGTAAGTGATGATTTATTTATTGTTTTAGTGCTTATGTCATAATCTTGATTTACTGATGGCCAATTAAAAAACAAATTAAACAAAAACATGGACACAGATAATTAGATAATGCATGTGAGATTTGTACACTTTTTGCCAGTATTATTTGTAGTCGGACAGTGTTTATTTGGTCCACTGTGTAGCATGTCAAAAAAAAATAAAATGACGTCACAGGGTGCATTTTTGTTGAAAATTCGTCCTTTGTGTGTTGAGATAATGCAAAACTACTATTTTTGGGCAAACAAATGAAAAACGCATCAGTTTTGGTCATATTTTTGCCAAATGATGTCAGGGTTGTACTCTTGGATTTAGCAAGCCACAATGAAAGCAAGTTTTGGTATGCGCGCGCATCCGCTGCAGCTGTTTGTAGTCTTTTGTCAGATTACGTATCCACGAAGTATTTTTATTTATGTCACTCGAATGGGCCAAAAATTCGTAAAAACAAGACGATGGCCCGTATTGGTCGAAATTCCCCGACTCGTGCCGTTGTAGAGATACCGTGTTGTGACCATGTGTGAATCAATGTTTTATTTGAGTTCATGATATTCATTTTTGGATCCGGTTGTGATAGATGGAGGACAACAATGGAGCTAAATCGCGGGCTCGTTCAAACTCCGCCAGAGTTTTGCTCTTCGACGACGTCGGACAGGCCCACGACAGGACCAAGGGGCCTCCGATAGCCCCCGGACCCCCCAACAAGCATGCACAACCAGGTTAACCAGCGCCCCATACGAGTCACCTCGCGCTTGTTTACCACATTCCTCTTTCTATTTCAAACCAAAACAAGCGTAATTCAATTCGCCCTTGGAAATTGGCTATTTTGGCCCTTGATAAACCTGATAACCAATTTGGCGTCTGTGTTGTGACAGCAACCACAAACATGGTTTTTCATATTTCCGCTCTTATCACTCAAATAGTAGAACAATAGTCAATAAAAACAATTTCGTATTCATTGTTTGTAAACATGACTGGATAACACAGTAATATTGTTCAAAATGAGATCTCAGGTCAAGATTATTGCTAAAGCAGTGGTGTGACACAAGCTGGTCAAAAAATTGGTTATTAATAAACAAAATTCTTCAATTGAAGGGTTTCTGTGACGATGGTATTATTCACTGTCGAGAAATGAATACAATTTCTCAACACGTGACCCCAATCAAATAGTGTGAATCTTGTTTTTACCATATTAAACTTCTCTTCTAATCCAGATCATCAGTCGACACCTTCGAATTTGGTCCGAATAAGTTCAGCTCTGGGTAAATCGGCTCCTTCATTGTCGGTTAATATGGTAGTACTTTCGTTGTCGTTTGGTGTTTTTGTTAAGTGTTGCTTTTAGAAGGATGTGAATGTGGGGCGTCGAAATAGCCGTCCTGCTGCAGTTCATCGGTTAAGTTTTGTAGCAAATACTTCGCCTGTACTACCACGATCTCAGTCACCTATATGTGGCAGTCCTATTGATAGTCCCCGGACACATAATAGTTTTATAAACTTTCCCTTCGCGCCGATAAAGAGGTATGCGATAATTGGAATAGTTTTCGTTGAAATTTTTGTAGCGCTTCTTTTAGAATCGTTGCTGGATGTCGAGGAGATGGGAGGAGGTGGTCAGTTGCGTCATTACCATCGTCGGGTTATGGGACTACACCTGGTAGTTCCAACATGTCGGTAAGTAAAATGATTGGATGAAGATAATGATTGAGACAGGTGTTTTAGTCGAAATGTTCAAGTCAGGAAAGACTGCATCAATTACCACATGTACCTACGTCCGATGATATGAGGATTTTGACTCATCATTTCTCCAGTAATGAAAGTAATCCTTCATTATCGGCAGGGAATTATGAGGAGAATCCCATAAGTCATCGGTCTCCATTACACAGACCAAGATCTAGAAGTCTCAGGTTTGGCAATTGTTTCTCACGATTTGTATTGTATATGTCACATATTGTAGTAGCCCTAGCAGATCTCCTGTCATGGACAACGAAATTTGCATGATGAACGTTTTATACAAAGAAAGATTTCCGAAAGCTACACAACAAATGGAGGAACGTCTGAATCACTACATCGAAGAAAATAAAACGTTCGATTTTGGTGAAGATTGTGATTATCTTCCTATAGTACGTTTTGTTCATCACCAAGTGTTGGAAATGGCTCGCGATTGCTTACACAAATCACAGTCAAAATTAATCACAAGTCGGTATTTCTA
Source organism: Tribolium madens (assembly GCF_015345945.1). NCBI lineage: Eukaryota > Metazoa > Arthropoda > Insecta > Coleoptera > Tenebrionidae > Tribolium > Tribolium madens. The sequence goes on along the minus strand of NW_025400995.1, from coordinate 6,822,534 downwards.
TGAAATGTCGGAAAATCTAGAAAGACTATTAACTGAAGTAAGTAACAAATTGTTAACTCTTTAATCCTTGACTCGTTTTTTCCTGTAGACAAAAGATAAGTCTGAAGAAGCTGCTAATCTAGTCACCGGTTTTATAAAAAAGTTGCTGCTAATTATTTCGCGTCCGGCTCGTTTATTAGAATGTTTAGAATTTGATCCAGAGGAGTTTTACCATTTTTTAGAGGCCGCGGAAGGCCAAGTTAAGGTTGTGCAAGGTATCAAAGCAGATATACCTCAGTACATAATCCAAAAGCTCGGCCTCAATAGAGACCCTATAGCCGAGCTTCAGGAAGAACTCCGTGATTGTAATTGGTCCTCGAACCAATCTTCCCGTTCGTCAGTTTGTTTGACTTCAACCCCTAGTACAAAAAAGTCCCTCTCTAATCCCAACGAACAGGATTTCGAAGTTGTTAAATTAATCTCAAACGGTGCTTACGGTGCTGTTTATTTAGTCAAACATAAACAGACCCGTCAAAGATTTGCTATGAAAAAAATTAACAAAAACAACCTAATCCTGCGGAACCAAGTCGAGCAGGTTTTTGCTGAACGTGATATACTCAGTTTTGCTGATAATCCGTTTGTTGTCAGTATGTACTGTAGCTTTGAAACAAGAAAACATTTATGTTTAGTCATGGAGTATGTAGAAGGCGGCGATTGCGCTAGTTTACTTAAAAATATAGGACCACTGCCTTCAGATATGGCGAGATTTTACTTTGCGGAAACTGTTCTCGCTGTTGAATATTTACACAGTTATGGCATAGTACACAGGGATTTAAAACCGGATAAGTTAGTAAAAAACAAATTATTAAACTTATTAAGCTTCATTGTTTTTTTTTAGTTTGTTAATTACGGCACTCGGACATATTAAATTAACCGATTTTGGGTTAAGCAAAATGGGCTTAATGTCCTGTAAGTCATATGGTTTTTGCTCCTACACGAAAATTGAAATAATTTTTTTCTAGTGGCCACAAATTTATATGAGGGGTATGTCGATACCGAAGCTCGTCAATTTTCCGACAAACAAGTTTTTGGTACCCCTGAATACATTGCACCTGAAGTAATATTGAGACAAGGATATGGCAAGCCTGTTGACTGGTGGTCGATGGGTATTATTCTCTACGAGTTTCTGGTAGGTTGTGTCCCTTTCTTTGGTGACACACCTGAGGAGCTTTTCGCTCATACTGTTCAAGGTATGTGTTTTGTAGTTTGATTTTTGTTTCTAATTGTCAGATCTAGATGATATTGAATGGCCGGATAATGAGGATTGGCCGGTTCAGGAAGAAGCAAAAGATCTCATTACAGCCCTGTTGCAACATTCCCCACGTGATAGATTAGGTACAGGTGGTGCTCACGAAGTCAAAGAACACGTCTATTTCAGCGGTCTAGATTGGAATTCGTTACTGAGGCAAAAAGCCGAATTTGTTCCCCAGTTGGAACATGACGAAGATACGAGTTATTTTGATAGTGGGTTTTCCCGACTTTTTTAAATTTCTTCTAAAGATAGTTTTCCAGGCCGCATTGATAGATACAACCACGAACTTGAGGACGATACCGATGATACGGACGACTCGCCTGTATTCGGTTTATTCTCTTCATGTTCCCCTCAGTATCGCAAAGCCAACGTATCGAAATTATCAAGTTCGGACCCCGACAACTCCTCCGACGGAATTAAAATAAACACAACTGTTACAACACCTGACACTCCCGATGTCCCCGACTTCAAATTACGTCCAAGAGCTCCAATCAGTCTTCAAACACCTGAACGCGAACGCCAGGAAGTCGTCCCAATTGAACACCGGAAGGTGACATTTTATATCAAGGATATAAATAATTTTTAAAACCTGAAATTTCAGATTTCTCTCGATTTTGGTAAAACAATCAGCACTCCTGAGTCGTCTCAGACCGACAGCGATGATGTTTCTCCCCAAATCCAGAGACGACGTAAAACCGGCCACTCTCGTGATATTTTACCTAAATTTTCAATCTCTGTTGAAGATGAACACAGTAGTTTAGAAACGGGGACCTCGTCGTCGGAAAATCGCGAATTGTCGCCTCTAGGCCGTGTCCAATTGTCAAACAAGCATAAAAGTCGGTCGGTTGTTAAAAGTGCGTCAACTTCAGGGTTGTCACTCATGATACCCTCGGATGAATTCCAAGCACCTACACATAATATCCACTCACCTAGTGGCGGGGGTGGTTCTAGTACTGCCAGTTCACGTGATGCTTCACCTTGTCGGGAGTTATCTCCTCTAGTAACGAGCTTGAAACCTCCGATTATAATTCGACGCGGTCCAAAAGGTTTTGGATTTACCGTTCATACGATACGTGTTTATTACGGCGATACAGATGTATATACCATGCATCACTTGGTTATGGTATTTCATTTGTTTTGTGGTTTTTGTGTATCTACGTGGTTTATTTTTTAGGCCGTCGATGAAGGGAGTCCGGCTTTTGAGGCCGGTTTAAGACCAGCTGATTTAATTACTCACATTAATGGTGAAACTGTACAAGGGCTTTATCATACTCAAGTGTTACAGTTGCTTTTGAACGGGTCTGAACATGTCAGTTTGAGGGCTACACCGTTAGAACAAACATCAATTAAGACAGGTGGACGGAAAAGGGAACCTGGACAAAGCAAATTAGCTAAGAGGAGCTTACACCGACAAAGAAAACAAAAGAGGGATAGCGATAAAAGACGAAAAACGTCACTATTTCGTAAAATCAGCAACAAAAGAGCTAGTGTTGAGATGCAACAGGTTGCGGAGTTACAGTACGGAATTTTATTATTATTTTTTTAATTTCAGATTGCAGCAATTCAATCCCCGATAAGTGTAACCCCCAGTCGTAGTTTCCAATCATTTCCCCGTAGTCAAGACAGTTCGTTTTCTTCGGGCCCAATTCGTACTCCTACAACTGTAACTCGTTCAAATCTTACTCTCTCTGATTCAAGCTCATCCTCACAAACGCCATCTACAAGCTCACCAAACGTAACTCCTGCCACTAATCGCAGCAAGCAACACTACCAGCGCCCTTCAACTCTTCACGGCTTGAAACACAAACTACATTCAAGTGCGTGCCCTAAAGCCCTTCATGCAGCTAGTCCTTCTTGTACTACTGCTGTACCAAATCGGCGCAAATCTGTGGGCCATATACCTTTGTCCCCGTTGGCTCGCACTCCCTCTCCTTCGCCTCTCCCAGCTTCTCCAACTCGATCTCCAAGCCCTTTGGCTTTCCCAGTGGGTCATCAGCCGGGAAGTTCCAACACGACTCAGTCCTATAGCCCTAGTGCCGGTACTGCACCTATAGCATGCAATCAGTCGAAAAAGGGCTTCGTTAGGCCTAAAGGCGCAGAGCCTGGATCGCCCTTACTTCGGAGGGCTCTTTCTCCAGACCGACTGCACCCGAGAAGTGCCGAAAGCAAATGCTCGATTTCTCCGCTTTGCGTATCGGGTAATTCCCCGCCAGTTAAAGCGCAAACACGTGGGAGTACAGTGTGGCGACCGAACCCTCAACCCGAGAAAGATAAAGAGACAGAAAGTGAAGTTACAAATTCGCAGACTGAAGGTACCAATACGGCAAATAGCGATAGTCGTTTGTCTTTGAATCTGTCCGGACCAGGGGAATTATTACCGAGGATTGCTGAAGAGAAAGACTCACCGACCAATAACGGACAAGACGACAAAAAGTGTGATAAAACAAGCGAAAAAAGCAAAAACGTGCAACAGAAAGATAAGAAGGAGAAGAAATGTGATAAAGAAGGTTGCAATAAAGAGGAGAAATGTAAGAGATGTGATAAAACAAACGACGAAAAGAGGGAGAAGAAATGTGATAAGGGGGAGGGGAGTAAACCGGAAATAAAAAAAAGTGATAAGCCTCAGTCTAACACGAGTGGCGTTAAAGCGAAAGATAAATCCGTTCAATAATTCTAGCTTAGTATTACGCAACTTGCCAAACAAAAAAACATTTTGTATATATTTGCTTAATTTGAATCGGTCAGAAATCTCTTGTTTATTTCGCTTCTGGTATATACATTTTGTTTCACACTAAAAAAGACAACACATAAATAGTATGTGTCTTAAAAATATACTCATATGTATTTGATAAGTGTTAGGGTGAGACCAGGTGTGATTTTCTGTGTGTGCCGTAAATTCAGTTGGAATTTATCTCATAAAAAGTTATGGATCTGTAAGATTATTTATTAATAATTGTATAGGTGTATAACATAGTTCTCTGTAACTTCATTCATGAATGGATAATATTGCTTGGGTATACTTTCAAGAGACATCTATGACTGGTGAAGGTTTTAATTTGCTTCTTTTAATACATTCAAAAAACCGAAAAATTGCCATATTTAACGCAGTATGTGTCAATTGAATTTTTTTAAACTACGTGTTTAATAAGTGTAATGCACTGGCTATACTACATATATTCATAGAATAATAATTAACATGCTAGATGTTAGTTTTAATTGGGATCTCAATTACTAAGCGATTTTTTTCAAATCTGTTAGCCATATTTTTTGTTCATAAACTATTCACAAATTAGTCTAGGATACCTGGTAATTAAGAGAAACAAAAACGAATTTGCATATATTCTGTTGTACTTAAATCGAAAAGAATATTTATTATTGAAAGAAACAAGTTTTCATGCGTTATACTACAAAGTTCTAATAATTTGTTAGCATGTTATATTAAAGAAATAATATATTGTATATTGATTTTTTAATCTGAAATTAAACGGCGCCTTTTTAGTTCATTTTAATCAGTGTTTCATTTTCCTAAATTCTTCCAGCCAATAGCAGGTCCCGCTTTCAAACTCTGGGAAAATTCGCGCCTGTGGCAGCACCATCGTTGCGTTTCTCTTTTGTTCTTTCTTTTCTGTCTTTTTCTAGTCTTATTCTGTTTCTGTCTGTGCAGACTTGTGCACAGACAGCTGTGTTGTCTCAACTGTGTCTCCGTGTTGTGCGGTAAATAACTTGTATATAAATAAATATTGGAAAAAATCTATAAAATGTATCAATTAAAAACTGTGGTTGTGTGTTTAGTGTGATAAATCGAATAAAAATATTTTTGATACAGACCTGGATTATCAGGAGCAATTTCAGGATGCATTGACCTCCCACAAGTAAGATTTTTTATTATTGTTGCTATTATCGTTAGTTGAGTTCGAGTTAATTTACTAAACAGAAACGCGAATTTCGCTTGGTGTTGCACAATCTTTTTCCCAAGATAACTTTCCATCTGATATTTACTCGAATTCGGCTGTTTTGGGTCTAATAATAAAAAAATAGTAGGAGAGAGTTGGTTGGAGGGTTGGGTGTTTCATCAATTTTCTAATTATACATCTCCCACACAGAGGCAAATATTGACAAGTTCGCACCTGCACTTGACTGACTTGGAGCAAACATATGCGAATCCAGTGCTTGAAATTCCGTTTGTCTTTTTAATTAAATTTTGTTAGCTTTTATTGATTGTTCAAACAAAGATAATCACTGAATCCCGTTCACCAGTTCGTAAAAGGGTAGGATTGTTTGCACCCTGTAAAGTTTAGAGAAACTTTCACTCAGGGCTCTGTTTTGGGCCCTATGTTGTTAATGGAAATGATCTTGTGTTTATGTTAGCCACAATCTGGGTCAAATTTGTGTGATAAAAAGACAAGCAACCTTGTTTTTTCTCTGATTTAATTATGGTAGTTGATGGAAAAACAAATCCATACATTAAATAAATAAATCCGGATCAATATACGTTCCAGAAACTTCATATTGATATGTTTAGAAACACTTTTCGGTAACCAGCCCTGGCCTAGTATTTGTCATGTAATGTGGTTTGTATAGTTTAAAATGCATAAACGGTTCCATTGTAATGAAGTTTTTTGCTCGGGTACGCTTTGGGCTTCGGGGATCCAATCTCGAAAGGGTCACTTGTTAAATTTTCATAGTCACTGTGGGGGTGTCACCGAAAAACACAGATTTTCTAATTGGTGCGATCAAAATGTCCTTTGATATTGATTGAGTTACGTAATACTTTCACGTCAAACTTTCTACAAAGCTTGATCCATTATTAATGAAGTTTTGCGTTGTTAGGATTTGGATAAACGCACTTTTACGAAAACTCCGTGATGTTTTCCTCAGCAATTTTATTCAAGGTCACTAGTTCCAAAAATTCGGTTCATTATTCCATTATTAAAGATTGATGACCTTTAATTAAATCATTTTTTCAATCAGACACCAGTCAAGTTGGTTGATGATACTTGACCTTTCTTAAATATCTTGAATTGGACAGGATTAAATAAATTTGCAAAATTTAAATTATAGGAAGTGGTCGTGTGTGACATTTCAGTTTCACACATGAAGGTTAGTATGCGCCCATATTTTTGCTAAATTGTTTTAACAAAATTGTTTACTTGCAATGAGCGCTTACGTAGGTGTACATTTGAAAGTTGCGGTAAAAGAGTTGACTTTTAACATTTAGTGCGTAATGACTGGTTTATAATATTGTTGGTTTTTTTCCTATATTTGAAAAAATGATCCGGTTAAGCGAACTTATCGTTTTTGACCTTCTTCTTTCTAACTGTTGTTTGAACTGTACCTCACGTATGAGATATTTCCGAGTCAAATAGGACGAACTAAGAGTTGACACGGGAAAATTGGGTTTAAATAATAATATGAATCATTCGAACGTGAGCACGTTGACCACATTAATAACCTTCCATGTTGTTTAATTGCTAATAAATATCTAAGTCGGTCCTATTCAAGCGCCCATCACCTGGAGCTAAAATCAATGATTAATTAAAACTTGCAAAGCCCTTTAGAATTTTTTCATGTCCGAGCCAGGTGACAGGGAAAATTGTGTCTTGAAATGTGAAAAGTTTGCTTGCGTGACTTTTTCTATCGATTTTCGGGTACGGAATTCAGTTCATTTTGTAGCAGATGACCATGATGAATTTTGCAAACTCTACTTCGCGGTTAAATAGGGCAATAGCGGGACAAAGCTGATTAAGATTGAAACAAAGGTTATTAACATAACTGAACAAATCGTCCCACTAGAGTGATTATTTCAAAGAATAGCATTGTCTGGGTTGAGAAATCACTCGTAATAAACCACTAATCTTAAAAAATACAACCGTTCCGAATTAATTGTAACGAAAGGGTGATCCTGTCTGAGTTTCACAAATAAATCCACAAAAAGCAATTGAAATGATAGAAGTGTTGTCGTGTGTTGCGAGATAATCAAGCCTTATCACTTTGACGCAAAGAAACGGCCGGAGAAAGTCGACTTACTCAATACTTCAAACTTATCAAATTTTAAATATTTACAGTTTTTCTTTCATATTAACATAATTGCCTTTTGTTCATTGGAGCGGACACGATTATTATTCCACTTGTACTACTATTATGCCACTTTATTACCGAATTTAATCGTGAAAGTTTCAAGACAAAGAAAGTTTTTCTGGTTTTATCACATTTTTTCCTTATTGCGTACGTGCAATAAAATAATAATAACACTTTATTAGTGCAAGGTCATTCAATTTATTTTATGAAAGGAAAAACAGTATTGCCAATTTAATTAATTTAAATAATATTGCATGTTGTATCGAACTTTCACTTTTGTTTGAGATATTACAACAAAGATTCAGTGTGCTATGGTTTTTTGACAGGTCTAACTCCAAGCCAATTAGAAAACACAAAACCGACTCTCTCTACTTGTCACACATTCCTTCCCCATATGTAAAATTTGGCCTCCTTTTATTTAATAAGTTAATAACCAATGCGACATAATCCAATTATTTTTAAAAGCACTTGAAAATAATTTTTTAAAAGCTTTGAGGCATGTTTGTCTCATTTAATAATAGACCGAAACGAGTATTTGAAAAATGTCCGGCGCGCGCCAAATCAAAAACATCTGTCGTCGTTTCACAGCCAACTTGGTCTGACTAATTTTAAACATGTTAGCCCCACAAGGATTTAGAAAACCAGAAATAAAATGAATCATTTCAATGGATACATAATGCCATAGGTATTATACATATTAAAAAACAAGTGTTAAAAACATTTTCGTTGCCACGAGCCACGCAATGGCGAGTGTCACAATACGCGAGATTGTAATGCGTGTTTTTTATTATTTACTTCTTTTTCTGTTGAGCGCTTTTTAAATTGAATTTATTATTGTATTTGAAGTTAAAATTGATGACATTTGACGTATGTGGTACTCAAATCGCTTGAAAATTAGTTTCAATGAAATACGTGGATGCACAACAATTTCTCACAAAATCGTCATAGCAAACGCGAAATGAAAAATAAATCTTTGTTAATTATTAATATCATCAAAGGCGAAAGAAACTTCTGAATTGGTGTTAATTTCTGGTGTTGCAGATGCTGCGATGGGTAAATTGAGTTGATGCGAGTCCCGCGAAGATGACGGGTGCAAGTACAGGTGCTACCTCCACGGGTGGGGGCGATGCCTCCACCAGCCATTGCAAGGGCCATCGCCGACAGGAGTCCATGTATGCCATGACAGGACTTTACTCGGAAAGTGTTCCTGAAGACAATGGTACAGCTGACACAAAATGTTCGACAACATTTTGTCATGACACTGTCATAAAGTGTCACAGTCGTAACCCTTCAGCTGGTTTTGATAGGTTTGCTTTAGGTAATGTTGTAGTATTTTTTCCAATATTGGATTTGTAGAGATAAAGCCGCACATGCCACGACATACTCTGATCCACCACCTGTGATATTAAGGGATACAAAAGAATGCGGAATCCTTAAGTGCCGACCCTCTTTTATTCAAAAATATGCAGGAATTAAGGTGGGGGATCTGGTTTTATATTATTTGATTCTGATTGTGTTTTTGCAGTGTTTTGTTTTTCTTTTATCATTCCTCGTTACGTTACAACAAGCGTTAAGCTCCGGCTATATCAATTCTGTGATAACAACCATTGAAAAGCGTTTTGAGATTCCATCGAGTCTTTCAGGATTAATTGCGTCATCGTACGAAATGGGCAATGTGATAACTGTAATATTTGTTAGTTATTTGGGGAGTCGGCGACATATCCCGGTTTGGATTGGGGTGGGTGCCGTTATAATGGGTGTTGGCTCGTTGATTTTCATGGTACCGCATTTTATCGGTGACGAAAATGTTGGTGAAGTTGTTATAAACAATACAGACGAGAATATGTGTCGAGTTATTTCGGTTCATGAAGAAGATATGGGTTTAGGGAGGCTCTCTTCCGGTCTGTCATCGCCACCTTTAGCCCCGAATAACCTACGGGGGGATAATTGCATTCAGGGTTCTCCGTCAACGACTGGACCAGTATTGTTATTTGTACTTGCACAATTGTTACTAGGCTGTGGAGGTTCGCCATTATTTACATTGGGAACAACTTACGTCGATGATCATGTCAGACCCGAAAGTTCTTCTATTTATATAGGTAAGTTGCGTTTTTAAATGTCATAGTTCCTTCATAAATTATAATCACGCTACACGTTCACTAATATTGATCAACCAACTTAATGAAACTTTTATTGATTCACCTGCACCCTAACGACCTTGCTATTCATTTTCGCATTTCTCCGGAAGCTTTCACACTTTTCGCAAACTGACATTGCCTTATCGCGCCAAATCTCACTACACTTAAAATAACCAACAATTCGAATTCAATAACGACGTCCACACATTTTTTAGAACACACTGTAGATGGCTTTGCTGCATTTGACACAAGACAACAGCGAATTGCATCGAATTTTTGAGATTAAGTAACATATTCTTGATAACAATAGTTTCAATTATTTATGAAAAACTTTGTGCTTAATATTTACATCGGGGTTCCAATTTTTTAAAACACACTTACAATTTAATCAGAAACAGAACAATTCACTCGGGACCTAAATTAAAAATATTTTTTGACGATAAGCAACGCAAGACTAACCTTACTATCAATATCTTGAGGTGGGTCAACAGTAAGGTTAGTGATATTAAGTAATAAATAATGAATAATCGTAACTGCGTTTACGTAGTAGATTCACACACACTTTTGAAATCATATACCGGGTTTCAAAAGTATCAACATTTTCTTATTTCTCTTTAGTTTTATTTCAAATTCACCCAAATTATATTACGAAACGATTCAAGATAATGAATTGGGAACTCAAAGAGATTTAAGATATATTTTTTATCACTTCTGTTGTCTGCGGAATCATTATATTCAATTAAAAAATGACTTGTGTGAAAAACTTCAGCGACACATAAATTCTAAAATTTTTGAAAGGAACCATAGAAACAGTCCGATGATGAATAATTAGTACCTAAGTGTACACAAAACCCCATAAAACTGGTCGTTATCTAGTGAAAACACCTGATAAATTTTTGTTATTTTACCAAAAAAATAACGCATCCACCACACTGGAGAAAAAAATACAAAATGAAAATTTGAATTAACAAAATTGGCTTGTGGTAAGAAACTGCCAAGTAAAGGTCAGACCGCCGAGCAGTGCATGTGACGTCATCGCTGTGGTGCAAATTCATTTCTAAATGCCTTTTATAGTTAGCTATAAATAGATTTTGAATGAAAATATGAAATTTAACGTCAAACAAGTAAACCGCATTTTATCGATTTTTCCCATTTTCAGGCTGTATGTACAGTATGGCCGCGTTTGGTCCAGTGTTGGGCTTCTTACTGGGGGCATATTTGCTCTCGTTCCACATGGATTCCTTTTCGAAAATAATATCGATTGGTAAATATCAACAGTTTGAGAGTTATGTATTTGAGATTTTTTTTAGATGCTGGTGACAGTAAGTGGGTGGGTATGTGGTGGGGTGGGTTTCTCTTAGGAGGACTTATGCTTATTTTCGTATCGATTCCGTTTTTCTCCTTTCCTAAGGTTTTGACTCATGAGAAAGAGAAAATTCGGTTGACTGAAAAAGCTGCAGCTGCTGGTAGTAGCAATGCTACAGGGGCAAATCAACATGCAGCAGCACCAATGACTAAAAATGATTCAGGGTATGGCAAAGACATTAAAGGTTTGTTGCCAGTCTCGATGAGAATTGTTGTAAAATAATTTTGTCGCAGATATTCCTCGTTCGATGTGGCGTCTTGCGTGTAATCCTATTTATATAGTTACATGTTTAGGAGCATGTATGGAGTTAATAATTGTATCAGGGTTTGTTGTGTTTTTACCAAAGTATCTCGAGACGCAGTTTAGTTTAGGAAAAAGCCAAGCGAGTGTTTTCACAGGTATGGTGTGAAATTTTCCAGCGATTTTATTACGTATTTATTCAAGGATCAATTGCAATTCCTGGTGCATGTATTGGAATTTTTATGGGAGGCTGCATTTTAAAACGAATGGAATTACGACCCAAGGGCGCCGTTCAGTTCGTCCTAATCTCGAATATCATTTGTTTAATTTGTTACGTGTTGCTGTTTTTCTTGGGTTGTGATAATTTAAAGATGGCTGGGACAACAATTCCTTATTTCAATAGTACTCATGCCGAACCTTTTCAAGTGAATTTGACATCGTCGTGTAATTTTGGATGCGAGTGCAGCATGAATGACGTCGAACCAGTTTGCGGCAACAACGGTTTGACTTATTTTAGCCCTTGTCATGCCGGATGTACTTCAACACTCAGATCTGATTATACCAATTGTGCCTGTGAGTGTTTCACGTTTTCAGCAAGTCGTCCATTTGCCAATATGGCGGTTTCAGGTATTCACGGAAACATGAGCCTGAGTGGAACAACTTCGTCCGTAAATCTCGCAGCGAGAACAAACAGTGAATATGCTGAAGTTACTGTTGTTCCTGTCGCGACTGCCGGTCCTTGTAATTCATCCTGTCACACGATTTATCCATTTTTGATACTCCTATTCTTTATGACGTTCATAGTAGCCATAACGCAAATGCCGCTACTTATGATAGTTTTAAGGTGAGTAAGCCAAACCATGAGACGAGACAAGTCAACTAACAGAATTTTTAAGATCCGTAAGCGAGGAAGAGCGCTCATTTGCCTTAGGAATGCAGTTTGTGATATTTCGCTTGTTTGGCTACATCCCGGCTCCAATTCTCTTCGGTAATTTGATCGACTCGACTTGTCTGCTTTGGAAAAGCACTTGCGGCTCAAAAGGTGGACGATGTCTTTTATACGACATCGAACAATTCCGCTATAGATATGTGGGCCTTTGTGCTGGGATTAAAATTCTTGCCTTGGGGATTTTTCTGGTCGATTGGTGGCTAGTACGCCGGAGGAAACATCTCGACGAAGCGGGCGGAATCACCACGAATGAAATAGTCGGCTCGATTATAAGCCTAGACAAATGTAATCAAATCCAACTTGTTGTTATCTTTGTTATGAGAAACTTTGTAGTGTTTGAAGAAAAGCCGCACTTTGAGGCAGGTCATCGTAGAAATTTGAGCTCCGTCTCGACTTACGATTGCCCCACTTCACCAAAACATGAAAATGAAACGAAAAATGAGTTACTTACAGGTACGGATGGAAATCCCACCCAGGAAGTTGTTGAAGATTCAGAGCAAACCAGGCCACACACTGACTTATCTTAAGTAACTTATGCACTTACATATTTAGTGATTCCTGCCTTAAAAACATATATAGTTTTTAAACATTTGCTAACGTAGTTTTTTTTTAACAGGCAGTTTATTTTTTACTTTTTTTATTTATTAATTACTTAATGATACTAGTTTTAGGAGAAATGTGATCTCTTGGTCAATTTAAATGTAAATAATGTTTTTATTTGGATGACCTATGCATAGAAATTATTTATGACCGACATTCCAATTCAATAAGTTGCTACCAGATCTAGCTGTGTACTTATTACACTTAGTTTTAATTTTATCTATATTTAAATATTGCAATAAAACAGTGCCACATCATTAAAACTCTGTGTATTTAAATAAAGTAATAATCAATTGCCCTTACGGTGATACACACATGTAGAATTTGTTTAAATTCAATTAAATCATAGAGGCCTATGTTATATAAATAGTGCAATATATATCTTAAATAAATTTAAAGCACATCTGTGGTTTTTTGATACTTTGTTATGTAATTGAACAAAAACAAAGTCTACAATGCTCAAGACATTTTCTATTTTTTTTTTTTCAATCATTTGTATTGAATTATAACCGTTAAAGGTTTTTGTCGCTTCAAAAAATTCTATTTTGTCACACTGTATCCATTTTTAATACAATTTTTAAAAGGTTCTTTTGTTTTATTTCATCGTTTGTTTAGTATCATTTTCATTACTAATTGTTATCACCGAACGATCAAGTTACAGTGCTAGATTTGCGCCAGTTGGAGCCCCTGAGTCGCATAATACCTGATCGCACGGTACTTCTCACCTGAGCTTAGAGTAGGTCATGACTACGCATGTGTATCAGCACAATTGTATCAGGACGCCTCTACTATATTAATTACCGACAATCAAAGGCCCACTATATTAAATAACATATCGTATATCAAACTTAGAATTAAATTTCAGTCTTGCTTTCTAGTTTCGTATGATCACGAATGTACTCTTGTGATCATACAAATTATTACCGCTGAAATTTGAGATTGTTACCCAACATTTGTAAGAAATTTTATTAATAAACGTTGTTGTTGACAGTTGATTTGTTTGAGTTTGAACTGCAATTTTATTCCTTGCGCAATGTTTATTAGATCGGCAAGATTACACAATTATGAGAAACGTTATATAAGTTGCATGACGTGTTGCCTAACTCCTGACTGAGAGTTAAAATTCGAGTGGGCATTTCTCAGAAGCGAGGGCGGTCGATAGTCATTACTTGTTTCGGAGAATGTACTTGCGTAGCCCCCAAAACCAGACAAGGACGCACTTATGCCGGCGCTTATGTGCGACAGAGCGCAGGCGTAGTGACGTCATCTCAAATTTGTCGTCATATTGACGAGAGTGGGGGTGATTCTGACGTCAGTCGAATTTGCCCGAGAACCATCTTGCCCAGCCTATTAAAAGGTTTCTAACTAGTTTTGTGCAAACCGCTTTTGTGCCGTGATTACCGTTCTATCCACATTTCGTGGATTTCAAAAAGTTAACAAGTCAACCCTATTTTCAATGTGTATGGCTATTGTGGTAAGTGAAAAAACGATCAGATGAAGGAGAACGTAACGGATTTCGCATAACCAACAAGTCGAATTTTGTGCCAGTTTTCGACTTTTTTCCAGTTTATTTTGAATTTGCAATATTTTTATCGGGGTTTTGGAGTGGCAAAAATTTAGGGACTTTTTAATTTAGGAGTACTTAAATACAGAATTATCGTTCCAATTTACACAGAGGTCACAAAATGATTACCCAAATGTTAAAATGTCGCCTTTTTTAATCGCACGGTTTTATACTCGGGATTAGGGACCAGAATTTCGCATCACATTTCGGTTTATTAAGTACCAAATGACTTGGGTACGATTTTATAGTGACCACGTGGTTACTAACGTCATTTTTGTGGGGTGAAGTAGTTATTTTGGTTGAATTTAACCGAAAATCAGTCAGTATTTATCTCATCGTGAAATTATCTTATACAAGTATAGTATTTTTGCAGCGTGGAATCATAATAAACGAGACTCTAAATCCAATTAAGTGAAAGTCTGTCGAATTCCAATTAAGCCAATTATCGAATTTTTCTTTTGCTATAAGTATGCACAATTCAGTCCAACACCTGTCAATTTTAATTTTGTCTGCGTGCCGAATAAAAGCCGCGCCAGACAAGAGGTAGATGCCCTTCGGTTCAAAACCCAAGACACCCAACCCCTCTGTCTGGTCGCAATTCGGAGTGTGGGAACTTGACTTTATCTCGTACTGAAATTCCAACAATTCTATGGCCCACTTAAAAAACGGAAGTGGAACATTTTGACAAAATAATTGCACAAAATTTGGTAATGACCCGCTTTCTAAACCTTCAACATTTGACATTGCAGGTAAAAGAGCAATTCTGCAATATGCAGTGAAATTATCGACAATTTCTCTGCGTGACTGAGACTATCCCAGTCCCAGGTAAAATTCCTGTACTTCTTTTATTATCACGTCGAAGCACCTCCTCTGGCTGGTGACTAGGAAAATCGACTCAATTCAACTTCCGATGTTTACTTATCACTCAAAAAACCAAATATTTCCACTATAACTCATCAAACGTGCTTAAATTTGTTGTTTTAAAACCGATTTGTTTTGTTTGTTGTTGAGGGTCCTCAAAAAGTCGCTGCTACTTGAAACTACCACAAGAACGTGATAATTGACGATCCGAATTTGTCTTTTATTGCAAATCGTCGCATTTTTCTTCCTTTTTAAGCATTCATGTATCCATGACCTAACATTGCAAAATGAGGGCACAAGTTAAAATAGTAACATTATGTATTTGCTGGTCGATTTTCTCGGAGGGTTCAACGAACTTCCACGCGCAAACTTCGCGCACCCTTCATGCGGAGTTTGCGCCGATACCAAAAACTATTGCCAAAATTTGACAAACATCAATATAAACAAACCTTCGTTGCACATATAGACAAAGCTACAGTTATTATAAGAAGAAATGCAAATTTGTCGCCATTGCGATTCCCAGAAGACTCCCATTTTTCGATTGGGCAAAGTTCCAATTTCGATATAGCACGCACGGTTGCACGGCTAAATTTCATTAGGATAAACCGGGCTTTTAATTATTAACAATGAGAAAATTGTTTATTTGAGTAAATACTCCTGCCATGTTGGACGGCCTTGGTGTGTGTACATTTCCTATGCATTAATTTATGCAAATGGAATTCTCGCAACAAATCAAACACGCTAATTGCTCACATCACATCAAAATTTACTTAGATTTTTATTTTTCTCGCCACAAATTTGAAATATTTTATTTGGACCCAGAAGGCAGAAACTTGTCAAAAATTTAGAATTTCCACTGGAAATTACAAAAATTTGACGAAGTCACAATACTATGCCGGCTTATTTGGGGTTATTATGTAACGAGAATCGGTCTTTATTACACGGATTTTGTTAAATTGAAGCCAAAAAACACAAAATCATGCCTTTGATGTGAATTTTAAGTAGTTCTAGAAATATTTTAAAACAGAGTGATCACTTAATGAGTGTCATCAGCTTCTGGTAAACCCGAAATGGTCTGCTACCGAGCTTAATCCTCATAGAAGTATCCCAAACAATTCTCTTCTGAATACAGTAAAATGTAGAATTTTTACCTGCGGTGATGGATTTCGACATATTTATGGTAAGAGCATTTACGTACCGCTGTGAGGGTAATAAAAGTACTTGACTTTGTTTCTAAATATTTCTACTTGGCTAATTTTTCTATTGAAGTTATTATATTTATTTATTTTATTGAATTGATTTTTTTTTCGCAAAATCAGCCTAGAAAATTTGTTATTTCTGCCTTTTTGGTTCAGTTAAACATGTTCATTATTTTTATTTTATATCATGTTATCATGCTAATGTAACTCCATAGAAACCAGTTGCGTTAAGGTACATTTAACAACACTTGTGCTCCAGAGCGTTTGTAGCATAGATTCAACATCAAGAATAACGAAACAGAATTTAAAAGTGATGCATTTGAAGTTTCTTTGATACATGTCTAATGTGACATCGAGGTATAAAATGCCATTAAAAATTGTTCTCTTTTCTTATGGTTTATTATTGTGGATAGGAAATAAACCGTGTTGAAATTCTCTGAACGTTATTTGCTTTTTATACATTACTCGAGAGTTTATAGTATAATAATATATTAATAATAATATATATAATATAATAATATATTGAAAAACAAGTGTTACACACTCATTGCGATATGAGTAGTTTGTGACACGAGCCACGCAGTTAAAACTGATGACATTTCACTCAAATCGCTTAAAAATAGCTCAAATTGGCATATGTTTTGGTGAAATAAATTGATATATTACAATTTCTTGCTTAAAAACTGTTGTTAGCATTGGTGCAAAAGTATCGCATATTATTTCAGAAACAATATTATAGGCCCTAAACATATTTTTTAGATTAACGTGTTGTTAAGTTTTAATTTCTGTGGATGTGATTATTAATTACTCTTCCAAGTGGAAGCGAAATTTAATTAGGTTTTTTTCTCATGCTCTTCGAATATATTACAATTTAATACCAGGAACAGAAATTTGAAGCCTCTCAACAGTTTTTTTTTTAAAGTAAAATACATATTGTATTTTAAACAAATTTACTTTTTACCTTTTTATGAATTCCACATTTTTTCTTTGTCAAAAGTGAATGTATGAGCGTTACTACCATGAACAATAAAAATGTTTGGTAATATCAGTTGGTGATTGTTATCGTTTAAATGGAAAAACGTCATAAAATATGAACACATGAAAAACGGATTTATTAATTTAGTTTAAAAATTTAATTTAATTTTACAATCGAACTGGTTAAATACACAATGAAGATAATGTGTATGGCTAATTAAAATTTAAACGCCAATATTGAACATAGAATCCATGCAAAATTTAGAAACATGTTAAAATATTTTGACTGCATAAAAATTCGCTTACTTAACAAAATTTCAATATTTTGTTCTCACTGCCACATTCAACTAGCATGCAACTAATATTGATTTTTTTCATCGGATTTTTGTTGCAATATAAACAAGATCATTATTTTTGATATTTGATAGACGAGATCGATTGTCAGTGTATTATTTCGCCTTCATCATGGTACTAGGAAAGTCAGTTTTCCGTTACATCATTTTGTCAAAAGGAAAACTCCACTACCATAAATTGTTGGTAATTATGACTGTAATGAAATTTGATTTATTGGGATATAAATATACAACCGAATCAAAGCAATACAAATTTGAGTGACATGTATGGCATAACATAAAGATTAGATTCTGAATCATCGATATTTGAATTCAAACAAAGAATTTACGTCATATGGACGTCAGTCGGTACCAAATCTAGATGTTTAAAAGGCATTCAATTATTTAGTGTGTTTAGTGTTGTGTGAATAAACTCAAATATTTTCAGATCGAAGTATCCAGGGCAAGAGTATTAATAATTTTTTCACCATATAGGACAATTAATAAACACTTACATCCGGTGATAAGGCAATCTCTGAAATATGTACATTTTTTCTCAAAACTAAACTTATTACTTTGTTTTTAACGATTGAATTAGAATCTAATTGTATGTAAGTATTTTCAGCTCAAAAAGAAGCTGCTATTTTTATAAAGCGTCGCGACGCTGACGCATTTTTTAATACGAGCCCATAAAAATTATAATATAGTGAATACTTGCTAATTAATTAAAACAGCAGTTTGAGCCTATTTTTATCTTTCAAGTGAATTGGAATAAACAGGGATCGGAATTCTGGTATTTGCTAACGATAAGAAGATGTATTTTTCAATAGTGATATCTTCTTGTGAACTTGAACACTAAGATTTGTTTAATGTCAGTCAAGATAAAACGACATTGTTTTGTGAGCTTCCGCAGTAAAACCGAAAAACGGTGAGTTAAGTAAACATTAAATATGTTTCTCATCGATTGATGAGGTGTGACTTGATGAAACTGGTATTGTTGGGATCCCCGACTAGGAAGTCGGGAAATCGAAACCGAGTTGTTATTATTTATACAGAGTTGTTATGATAATAGGAATTCAATCAGCTTGATAAAAATATTGGGGCACATTGGATCGCATTACCGCAATTAAAAAGTGCAAGATTGTGACAAAAGGAATCGATTCGACTAAAATTAGAACAAACGAATCGAATTTAGACCGCAAAGATCAAATGTCAAATTGATTCAGCAAAGACGACTCCGACTATTCCTGATCAATAAATTTAACTAAATGCCATGTTTACGACAGGTAATACTTATGTAATTTTCTTTATTGAAATTCGCGTTTTATCAACTAAGATAAGATTGTTCATGGAGATGCTGCGTGTACAAACACCATACTAATTCGCGAAACGGCTATTTTTAACAAAAGCCACTTACATAATGAAAAATCAACTAATTGGCCACACTCGTTTCCGGTCACACCTAGACTCATCTTTAGGGAGAAAGTGTTTACTTTCTACGAAATTTTCAGTTTGTAGCAAGTCCAATTGGACCGACTTGAGCCAGTTTTCAAATTTAATTTCCCCTCTCGTTTGCCTAATTGTGCAAATTGCCTTAATTAACTAGAATGATCTCAATTCAGTTGTGATTTTTCCCCAGCAAATGTAAGTAAGAAGTTGCGAAAAATTGCGCGAATTTCAAAATCCGGGTACTCCCTTTAAATAAAATTCAGAATGACGCGGTTGGAAGGAGGAGTGCCGAGTACTATTTTAACTCCCTAACCTAGATCAGACTCCCACTAGCACTAGTGTGAAGCTGAGTGAAGTTCCTGTGATAATTAGAAAAAAAGCAAAACAAACGGTTACACATCGGCGAACTTATGGTATGATTTTTGATAGGCTTAAAACCTTAAAAAAGTTAGATTTTTAATATTGGAAATTGTAAGTTTGGTGCGTTTGTTTTTTTTTTCACTCCTTAGTATAAGCTGCTTGAAAATTTTGACGTGCGAGTATTGATTGGTGGAATGTTTGCGAAAAATCCTCACTTGTTAATTGTATTTGTTAGATATGAGGAGGCGGCGTAATGGCATGGGGGTGGAAGGAAAAGAGCGCCAGAAGGGTGTCTGGTGGCAGTCCGGGTTGGTTGCGATTTTTTCGTTCGATTTTTGATTGTTTTTTGTTGACGCAAAAAAATACTAATTATGCTTATTGAAGGTGACATTGATTCTGTTGTTGTCATGAGTATGTGTTTATATTAAAAGGAACGCTTTGGCATCATTTCAAATGTTTTTTGGAAAGCGTGATTATTATTTGTTGTTAAGTGTGACAAGTTCTTCATAAACTGAGTCTTTTTCGGGGTTTTGTAAATTTTATAAAGACGCCACTGACTGATGATATTTTAGTTTAGACACTTATTAGCGTTGTATGTATAATAATTAGCGAAGGTTAAATGGATATGGATCGGCTTGTAATCTTTATTTCCGTCCTGTATTCTTGTTAATTGAGATTGTTTTGTTTCAGTACCTTGGTGAGACAGTGCTCGCATACATGGAGTTCCATTTGGATAGCGCAGAATATTGCCAGGCTCAACACAAATAAATTAACAGGAAATTAAAAAAAAAAGATTATATAAAACATTGAATTTAGTCATTTGCATCATCGCCATAGCATTGTTGGAATTACCTCAACAAGAGCCAAATAAGAGTTGGTAATTTGCTGTTAATTAGGTTCAGTTAAAAATAACGATTTATTTATTTTAGTTATCTTCCCTACAATCTACTATATTTGCATAAGCATATCATCAAGTATAAAAATAGTGTACATAACTCAAAAGTTCTAGGCAAATTAATCCTATGTTAATTTATTTGAAAGACTGAAATATTGCTTTAAACTCCCAATATATAGTTTAAAGTATAATTTTGTGGAAATTCTTTTTATAACTATACAATTTTTGGCCCATAATAGAGGAGATTACCTTATTTGATCTCCAAGAGTGATACTCTGATATTCTAAACACATTTAGTGTTACTTGAAAGTGTCTTGTTGTGGAATGAACAGTACAGCCATGCGTCAAAAAGACATAAGACCTGCTGCAGCTGAGATCGAGCACAAAGGATTCAAGTTTCTTATCACGGATAGACCTTCCGACCAAACAATTCATGTTTACATCCAGGTCAGCTCCGCAACTTCCTAAATATTATCAAAAATCACTTAAACCCACCATTTTACTACAGGAACTGAAAAAGCACAGAGTTACTGCGGTAGTCAGGGTATGCCAACCTTCCTATAAAGTCGACGAACTCAAGAACGAAGGCATCGAAGTTTACGATCTCTCCTACCCCGATGGAACCTTTCCACCTAACGAAATCGTCGATGCGTGGTTCAAGATTTTGAAGAAGCACTTTCATGACAATCCTAATGCTTGTGTAGCCGTTCATTGTATAGCTGGCTTAGGAAGGGCTCCGGTAATGGTCGCTTTAGCTCTCATAGAATTAGGTCTCAAATATGAAGAAGCAGTCGAACTGATTCGAGAGTATGTCATCTCGTGGAATGTTTTTTTTTTATGTTTTGTTTATTTGGTTTTTGTTACAGAAAAAGGAGAGGTGCAATTAATGCCAAGCAGTTAGGTTTCCTTGAGAAATACCGTCCTAAATCTCGGCTAAAATTGAAGAACGGACACAAAAACTCATGCTGCGTGCAGTAAAACTGTCATTACATATATGTGTTCAATAAAAATTGCAACAGATCACTTAACTCATCATACCTATTATCTCTAATTGTGTGAAATACAAAAATATGCTTATTTTGTGTAAACATTCATTTGGCCGAGTCGAATCTGCAATAGGCAATTTCAACTTTTTAACATAACTATGTATAAATGGTTGTTATTTATTTTAAGTGATTGTTTTTTCCAAAATTTTACCATTGACGAGTACATACTAGTTCTTTGTAATCATTTTTTTCAAAGCGTTATTTATTTTAAAATAGGTTTGAATTTATTGACAGCAGCTTTTTAATAATGATTTTCTTTTTAATTGTTCTGCATTTTGTTTTGTATATATACATTGCAACCATGTTGATCACTTAGATTTCACATTTTTAAGTAGACTTTCTGGAAAAATATATTTTATTATTATGGGTACATCAGTTTTTTATTACAAAACCCACGTCCTTTACCAATAAAAAAATCAATGTAAGAGACGTGACATAACACCCACTCAACATTGACATACCTTACCTAATTAAATCTAAAAATAATTCAACAAAGATTATTTAGGAAGAATACACTTTTTATTTTATTTTATTACAAGAACACGAACGAAAAAAAAACGAACAAAAAACGAAATAAATTAACAACCAGGCATTGGACAGACTAGTTCCACTTTAGCATTGGCAATTTTTTGTTTGACTAAATACCCACCAATTATCTCAGCCACTTGATTAGGCTGGTCCTCATGAATGGCATGGCCAGATTTTGATAATACTTGCATTTGAAACTTGCCTGAAATAAACAAGTGAGAAAAAATCAAAACAAGGCTACGCGTTTACCTTGCATTTGCCCCACAGTTAGGGCGGTATCAAGGCCATGTATATTAGCAAGTAAAAGTAATTTCGGTACACGTAAATCGAGAAATTTTTGCGATAATCCTTTAAACCAACCAGTCCAAAAACGTTCAGTCTTGCTTAGATCAATCCTCCAGGTGTATTTAGGGCCGTCTTCGCCACTACCAGGGTCGGTCTTGGCGGATTTAGGGAGGGGAGGTTTCCCGCAATCAGAGCAATTACTTTCATCATCTTCTTCAACAATTGTAGGAGTTGCCGGGGCTTGTTTTTTCACAGGAGCCGACAACTCCTCAGCCGGTTTTAATTCAATTGTATCACATTCATTAGCTGCTAAATTACCAGTCTGAATACTGAAAAATTGAAATTGAATTAGAAATTTTCTGTATTTCATTTAATTACCTAATTATTTGGCCCGGCATTGAAACTTTAGCTGCCTCAATATTATGAGTTTGGCCCCCTTTGTAACTAAAATAGAATATTAGCATGTATGGATTTTTTTTCTGTTAATAATTTAATTACCACCACTGAATTGCATGCTGAACACTTTTGAAGGTTGTGGGTCGCCCCCTTAGAATACTTTGCATGGAGGATAAAGCATCAAGGGCGGTCCCTTCAACCACGTCTATTACACAAAGCCCCAACGTTTTAACCATGTGTGCACACTGTACAGCAACAGCGCCCCCCATGCTATGACCCACAAATACCATAGGAGGTTCCTCCTCCGCAAATAATTTATTAAGTACAGCAACAACATCTCTACAAAAAAAAATTAACAAAAACTTTTCCAAAATTGAAAAACCAAACTGAGACAGGGTTTCTAACGAAAGGTCACTATCGTCGGCTGATGTAGTATTCCCGTGCCCCCTGAGATCAATTGCTATAACCTGACACTCAATATTAGTAGTAATTTCCACCTAAAAACAATCATTCATTCTTTTCCAAATATTTTCGCAAATAGTTACAGCAAATAACGCCCATGTGAGGCCCGAGTAGCCGCCCCCATGGAGGCAAACCACAGCTGGCCCTGAGTCACCCTTTTTATAAACATGGAAAGTTCCATTATCAATTGTAACATCATCTTCACTATCAAAATACTGATCCCACTTAATGGGGGCAAAGTCTTGTTGGTTAGGGGCTAAGCTGCACACAAATAGTCAAATAGAGAAAATTTCTAATAAAAAACTACATACCCTGTGCGTTTAACGTTACGTCCTAAAACTGCTTTTCGTAAATGACTCATTGTGAAAATTTGTTCAAATGGCTTTTTTTTAAACGTGTTACTTTAGTTTTTTTCTGTTTATTTAATTTACATCTGGGACGGAAGAGCAACTTTTTAATGATGTTCGTCCACCGACCGTAAACATATGATAATAAATGCACTACCAACGTCACAAACAAAAAATTCCTATTACGTAACTAAATGCCGCGTTATTCAAATATTAACATTTAATTGACAGTGTAAAAACGTTCTAGTATATATTTATGTATTGAAAAGGTGTGTAAATGCGGCAACTGTCGCTCAATTATTTTATACTGCATAAACGGTATAATTATAATTCAATTAAAAATTGTTTTATAGCTTGTACGTATGCAACCAGTAATACAAAAACGAACTCAAATCGTCTATAATTGTTTCAGTAATTCATAAATTTTTAATTAGAATAATATAATGACAAACTAATTGGCAAGCGGGACAATAGGAACAAATGGCTTTTGTATCGTAAAGTCAGTATAAATAATTAAGAAGCTTTTCTGTTGCGAATATTTGCGCAGCTTCTGGCTATAAACTCAAAGATTACGCTTTCTTTTGTATGTAAACATTAAACTGTAATTTTATTTGGAGTTTTGTTAATGGTTTTCAAAATTGGGATTTTAATGTGTGCCAAAGGTCTCCGGTCAATTTATCATGTTGGCTTTAAAGTTTGGGTGAATCTCAACGGACTAAAAGTAGGGTTTGTGTAACTAATAGGGGGATTAAAAATAGGATTTCCCGAACTGTGAAAGAATGTCTCAATAAATAATAAAGAAAGAAAACAAAGTGATAATGATCCGATTATGTCACCAAGCTAAGGTAAAACAAGCGTTGTTTTAATCATCAATTGAATAAAAAATAATATTCAAAGTAATTTTAAAAACTTCATAATATAAACAAACTTTTTCACCTCAAAGTTTTTAATTAATGAGAAGTGCTTTGTACAGTATTCGGGTCATAAATTGTTGAAAGTTCCATAAAAATTAATCCATCTACATTCGTCGAGGAAAAACTGCACTCAAAGAACTAAAGCGCCACCTTGCTACACGTTTTCATTACCTAACTATAAAGCGACTACGGGAAAATATACACAATACTAGAGCTTTTCATTGAAGGATTGAAAAACGTTAAATTGGAAGGCTTAATAAAAATGAAAGTGAAGCATTCGACGTTAAGCCAAATTTTCGCAAAATTTTCGGGTTTATATAAAAAATATTTTTGTGATATGTTAATTGTTAATATGTGTAATTTTTTATCTTCAACCGTTTTATTAGAGATACATTGTACAAATAAAATTACTTTTGTGAAGTTTATTTTGGATTAATTAGGCCCTACAGTTCATGAACACATTTTTAATTATCAGAATTCTCTTTTCCCTGCTTTCTCCCCTGTTGAAGTGAAATTCCCGTTACATAGTTATTAGTGCATCTTTGTACAATAATCTAGTAATGCATTAATTATATTTGAGGAACAATGGTACGTGCAAATGTATTATTAATATCTGTCTGTCTTCACCCCAAGCAAGAGCAGCGTTAAGTGCATTTCCGGCAGGAGAAAATAAAAATGTCAACGAATAATTTCGTAGTCTCTGCAAAATGTTGACAAAGTTTTAAGTATCGAAGGGTTGGCATAACAATTTGTAGATACGTAAACTGTGAAAAATAGGAGATGATCGGAAAGCACAATAATGATATTAGGAGTTGAAATAAAAAAGGCGCCACAAGGTTATATGCGTTGTTAAATAAGGGGTGCGTTTTTATGGCAACCCCATCTAAGGAACAATTTCAATAATTCGAAAGCGTGCAATGTCTTATATAATAAAACAAGACGAAAACGGCAAAAACACACGCTTTCCTTTAATAAAAAATAATCAAATAATGTAATTGCTTTCTTTGTGGTAGAACGCAATTATCTTGACTTAACAGTGAAAATACATCCTTTCCGCACACACTAGAAAATAAATCGATTCGAGTTTCTTCCAGGAATGGCGCTGAATTTCGCAAACGCGCCACATTTATTATAATGTATTATTTACCCTTCTCTTTACTTCCAGTTTCACATTTCTTTCGCTTCAATCAAATAAATGTTGCTTTTAAATCCCGATTATTGTGAATTCTGACAGATATTTTAATTTGACAGATGGGAGTCGACCCTTGTCTTCTGTGGCCAATTGCCTTTCCTCAGTCTCTCAATAATCGAGGTAAAATCCTCCTCGAAAGTAATCAGTTTTCACGCGAAATATTCCATGCGAAATCCTTCTGGGATCGCCAGACCATCAACTTTATAATGATCGGAGCTTAGTAATTATAATTTTGCTGTTTGCTTCGGTGAATCGATGAAATCAGGGCTTCGTTACGTTGCTTCAAACAATAAAAAAAATATCAAATTTCTCTCGAATAGTTTATCTTTTTCGTTCCAAAGCGACTAAATTCCTCACGTTCCCCAATCTGCCATTTATCTTGCATTAATTCGCTTACCCTTAATTACCCCTTTACATTTAAGTAGCTACAGCTGAAACCGTAACACGAGGCATTTACGCATTACTCAACCAAAATAATTAACAATGGAACTGAATCCGATACCCAAATTTTACCCAAAATAATTAAAGTAAACCGAACCAGAAAAAGTCTGTCTTTAACTCATCTTTCCATTGGCATTTTATAGAAAATTCTGAAAATTTATCGCTTCAGGATGAAACAAAATGAGTTTACTTTAAACGCTTTGTTATGCATTCCTTCAAAATGTTTCGTCTTATTTTGTTTTAAGAGTCTTTGTTTTGTAGTTCTGCACTCAACTTCAGACTGCTCGAGCTGTTGCAAACATCAAAGAACGCCTCACCGAATAACATGTACGCAGTTTAAAACTATTAAAATTTCCGTCAAACTTTCATCATCCAGGTGATTGTTATTTACCCTTTCATCAAACAAACAAGCTAAATCTAAAATGTCATCTATATCCGTTTGAAATCACAGCCAAGATTTATTACAGAGAAGATAAATGTGATGATAACATAATAAAAAATGGCGTCAGCGTTCACTATTCAAGAACTAAATACATGTAGAATTGTTGATAGAAATTAAAATTGAAAGACCTTCGATAACATTTCGAATAAATTTGTGTCTCTGAAATATTGAAAAGGAAATATTCGATAAATATTTGATGACACACACACACAAGCACGGAGCGTCCCATGTAAATAATTTATAATAGAGTGAAAGAGTGCAGGAGAAATTCGAAAATCAAATCGCATGAATATCGATTTGCTTTTTATGCATTTGGCAATATTTTAGCGTGATTTCAGTTGAAAGCAAGACAAATTAGGGGAAAAAGCTTGAGAATAAACAGAAAATTAAAGAATTCGGTATTTGCGAAATCAGTGTGAAAGGGAACAAGAGAGAATCCGGACAGCCCGTTACCGGATGATTTTGACATGAGAAATCTGGTGTGGCTTTATTATCCCTTGAGGAATAGGAAAGAGCTTTTATACAATCATCAACATGCAGAAGCTTACGTGGTTTAACCGTACAACTAATAAATGATGTATAAGCGGGTGTGAGCTAAATGCCCTCATTAAAAAACTAAGAAATTCGTAACGAACACATTCGTTATGTAAATGATACTGGAGAGAACGAGAATAGGGAAATAACGAGAGAAATACAGAGCACGAGTGGAAATTAGCGGATTATGTGGCGATTGACGAAGTCGCTTCTACATGCAGCGTGGCCCAAACTAGATTTTTTAGATTTCTTTCAGCAATCCTCAACAATTTTTTGTTGTATTATTGTAACATAAAAATTAAAAAGTAATTAATCCTGAACTGAATAAACGAGTATTGATTGATTTATCAAATGCTTATAAAAAGTCAAAAATATTTTTAAAATGCACGCACAATGCACCAATTGCAAAAATATTTTTCGTAAAAAAACAAGAGACAAAAAAACGTATTTTTAAGGCGGAAATTTAATTGAAAATTGTTTTCGTTATCACTGTTTCTTTAACTGCTTAATTAAAATTAAAAACCGAGTTTATACAAATAAAAATATATCTAAGGTACGTGTCAATAACCATCTGATTTTAATTATTTAGAAAAATCAGTAAAAATATTTATAAAAAACGAATTTTTCGGGTTGGGCCGGGGCCTGCAACTTGCAACCTCTAGAATCATTTGCATTCATATGGAAAAAGCGATCATTCATAAATGGAAATTAGATTTGAAAATTGCAGGATTTGCAGTGCTCTATAAACCTCAAATAGCTATAAAGTCAATGACTTTTAATCAGATTTTCTTATTAAGAAATTAAGTGGAGTTTTCTTAGATAGACTAACTCATATAAGACAAAAGTCATAGTCAAGTTTTAGAGTCCAGTACAACCTGAAAAAATAATTACAACATTTTTTTATTATTCTACCGATAAAACTTTACGTTTAACAAAACAACTATTTTGTAAATTTATATTAGGTATTTATTTAACGATGGTTTAATAAAAATCATAAATATACAGGGTGTCAATTTTAAAACTTGCAATCGGCAATATCTAAATAAGTTATTGAGAATCACTCAAAACCGTTTCGGTGGTTTTTAGGGGGAATCAAAATGGCATGGTAAGTGACGCTTTTCCACCCACCTTCAAGCTACAGCCACCTTAAGTTGAAAATTTTAAATGATACGACCCTACTTGCGATACATCGTTGGAAAGCTCATAACAAGAGCTTTTCAAAAATGTCATACAACAGCCTATTTGGTAAAGTTATTTTTCCAACTATTCAAAAACGAAGACGTTAAATTTTCATTTTTTATACTATATTCAAGGATGGGTGGAGGTGTGTCACTTAATTTTAATTCCCCCAAGGAACCACCAAATCGGTTTTGAATGATTATTAATAACTTTTTCAGTTGAGAGAAATTGCCGATTGCAAGTTTTAAAATTGACACAGTGTATTAATCCTGAATTAAATAAAGGTGTTTATGTGATTTATCAGAAACACAGAAAACAAGTATTATGCATCTTGTTTTACAAATTGATTGCGTATTTTTTTTAACTTTAAAACTCACCCTGCAGCATTCACTTGCAGTTAAAGAAAAAAAAAAAAACAATCAATCACAATTGGCAATTTTATTTGAAAATTGCAACGCTGGATAAACTTCATCTATAAAGCCAATGTTTTGATTGATTTCTTTTAAATGCGTTCAGATTTGACGATCCATTGTATTGTTAATTCGAATGTCGGCAAGCACTTTGTTTAATTATCGCCGCATGTATACATAAACTTATCTAAGTTTATTGGCTCCGTTTAAACAATGAAAATCAGTGATAACCAACTGTACCTGATAATAAATAATTAAGCTTTGAAGTGTAGTCTTGGGTGTGGTGATTATGGTTTTCATCATAAACTTTAACTGCATCGTAAGTCAAATAAAATCGATATACAATAAAAATTAAATGTACAGTTAGATGCATAATAGACGCGGTGTAGTGATGGTTGCTTCAAGTCAGGCGAGTTTGAATATCATACCAGGTGAATTAAAAGTATGGAACCAAGCGTTTTTTTCGTAAACTAAGCACTTTACGAAAAAAATAATTAGTGTAGCGTAAAGTACAATTTACATGTGACCATCTATCAAGAAATTTCTTTTAGTTTTCGAGTTCTGGATTATTTTTTTTTTTAAATGGCAACCCACCATGGTAATTTTTTTAATTAAAGATTATGATCTAAAAATTACCTCTAATTAAATAAAATTGTTTTTTAGCCTGTACTTTTTTTTTAATTAATTGTTGCGTTCCGAGCTCATAACGAAGATTTTCCGAACTTAACCGAAGTGGTTGTTTCATGCATTTCGAATGGACTAAAAATAGAAGAAAATGATTTGTTATTACATTTTTTGATCCATCCGGAACCACCCCAAAGCACCTGCACAAAAAAAAACGGGCTCTCCAACCACCAAAGTCATGAAACTCGTTCAAGTTAGGAAAATCTTTGTGATGGGCTCGGAACGCAACTTTAACAATTTATTAAAAAAAAGTACTGACTAAAAAACAATTCTGTTTAATTAGAGGTCATTTTTAGATCATAATCTTTAATTAAAAAAATTACCATGGTAGGTTGCCATTTAAAAAAAAATTCCAGAACTCGAAAACTAAAAGAAATTTGGAAAAATGTTATTCTTGATAAATGGTCACATTTTAATTGTACTTTAGGCTACACTAATAATTTTTTTCGTAAAGTGCTTAGTTTACGAAACGCTTGGTTCCATACTTTTTATTCACCTGGTATAATTTAAACTAATTTCCCACAACATGAAACAGAAAGATGTTATTTTTAAGAGCCGAAAGGCCGGTTTTGGCAAACTAAGTGTTTGGTAAAGTTATGGCAACAAGTACATATATGAAGTCTCGAGACTTCTAATTTGAGACTTTTTCGTGTTACTGGAGTTTGGTTGTTGCCTAGTTGAGACTCAGTATAAACTTGTTTTTGGGAGTGTTTTGTTGTTTTTTCTTGAGACTTTGTGTAAGAATTTGGTGTTGCGTTTTCACGGCATGAGGTGTATCGATAGGTGAGACGACCTGTGGCGCTTGCGTAAATCAATGTGCGCCGTCCGGTATCTTCAACACCCGGACGGCGTCATCAGCGGAACCGACGCTGCCGCCAGTGTCGAAAAGCAGCGTCGTGAAGCGTCATCGTTTCGCTACTTTTGCCCCAGGTCGTTCTGCATTTCAGGTAAGATGACAAGAAATTTTTTCTCCGACTTATTTCGTTTTCGCTCGGGAAAAATTTCATTTCCTCTGAGGAAAATATCGCGCTTATTCAATTACTTTTGAGAGGTTTTTTCTTTGATAACTTTCCTTCGGAACTTCGACAAAATCAACCGGTCGCTTCGTATCGCATTTTTTCAAACTCTGACGGCTACAAAAAATGTTTTAACTTTGCATCTTAATCCTTCTAGATAACATTTACAAACAAAAATATACATGCGGCGAAAATAGAACGTATAAATATTTTCGAATTTTTTTCGCACTAATTAAATCGATCGCAATTAGCAAAACAAATGTTTTATTGGTGTTTTGCTTTGAAATTTCACCGAAAATTTTACTTGTAGTTTGTTGTTTCGTGAGAAAATAAATTACTGCGCGTTCCCTCGGGATTATTTTAAACAATAATGTAATTAAATTAACACACAAACCAACGGTCTGGAGTCAATCTTATTGATTAATGGACCCTTTTTTATTTTACTAAAAGTACTCAAGTCCATAAAGGATCTTGACATGACTTGTACGAACTTTCCGGTTAATAATTACAATTTTCCGCGAGATTTATCAAAGAGGAAATTGAGCGATTTAAATTATTTCAAAAACACAACCAAAACATTTAGCTTGAAACATGATAATCATTTCTCTTATTATTTACTTCGGATTCTGAACAATTCCGTAAGAATTTCATAAATTGAAAAAGCCTGTATACTTTAAAATTGAGTTAAATGCACGCAAAAAATTGTTTCTGAAATTTTTACACTCAAAAAAATGTAATAATAATTTAAAAAATCTTTTTCGTAAGATAATTCTGGGCTAAATGCAAACTGGAGAAGAAAAGCGATCACAAACTGATTTATTAGAAAAAAAAAAGATAAACTTGAAGATAATATAATACAAACCTTTTAAATATATAAAAAATCTAAAGTTTTACGATTCGTATAGAATCATTCTCCCTTTTTTGGAAACGTCATAAAAGAAAAGTTAGGTCCCAAGTAGATTTATTGTAATAGATAACTTCTGCTTGAGAATTTGTAAAGTAGTTTTTCTTTCTTTTCGATTTAGTTTGAACGTTCGCTTTTCTCGCCTTAGAAAAACTGTTTCCGATAAAGTGAAAATGATTCGATCAAAAGTGGGAAATGATGAGTAAAGTGAGATTGATGCGAGTTCGACCACAGGTCTTGTCATAAACCGTTCATTTCTAATTGATTTATGAATACAGATTTAGGAGTTGTCAAAAGAGCGTTAATGCATTTTTCGTGTTGGAAACACTATAGTTAATGTCAGTTTAATTAGCATGTTATTTATTATTAGAAAAACTATAAAATTTTACGGGTGTTAATTCGATCGTATTGTTTAAAGTCAAGAATCGTGATTTGGATTTCAGCATCCACTTATTAGATCAGCGAATGAGAATTCAGTTGAAGTGGGTTTCTAAGCGATGCAATAATCCTCGAACACCTGTCCTATACAACCTCCACACAAGTTTAATTTGTCGTTGAAGTAACGCGTGATGCGTTCACTGTCAAAGGACGAAAATGAGAAGTGTTGATATAGGACAAGATTTCCGAGGTTTTGTCGTTATCCCGATTTAACTGGACGCTTAATATTCAAATAATGTCCGGCGCATCCACCAAAATGCGAAACTCATTTCGAAACTTTTCACTCGACGCTCTAGCTCTCAATACGAATTTATCTTTCAATTTATTATATTCCGTCTAAACGGTTGTGGATTAAACTCATTATTGTAAAGGTTTCGCTTGCGCTATTAAGACATAATTCGAGTGTAACACTATTCAAGCAGAGTTATACATTTCACGACCGAATTACCAAGGCATAAACCACTTAAAACAATGTAGGTACAAGCCCGCAAAAAGAGCATGCGTAAACTGATTACTCTAATCACATACACCCTCAAAAATGATAAGCCTTCTAGTAATTTTACTCAAATTGCCAAAAATTTGAAATATTATAACAATATTGATCCACTGCTTAGTTTATTTTATCTCCGAAAGTTTCATCCGCAATCAAAACCAACTCACCAAACTGTAAAATTAATTTTAATTATGAGAAAACTTACAAACTGGCTTTAACTTGGCAATTCTTAACAAATTTCGGACGCCATTCACAAAAACATTTATTTGTCTCTTTCAGCAATTTTGAAAAGTGTTGGTACGAAAATAATGCTCGCGTTTCGATCAAATAGGTGAGAGTTTTCCAAGTAATTTGCTCCGCCAACTGTCTCAATTCTGCTAATAATAGTCGTAAAGGATTGCTCCTCAATATTATTACTCTCAGGAAACTTTACTATATATCCCTCTTGACAAGCACTTATCGAGCATTTCTATTTATTTCCAAACATTCCATTTCCTGAAGTAATTTCTAGCAGCCACTCAAAGATGTGCTTGTTTCCTCTTTATCATCATCAAGAAATATGAATGGAATTCGAAAAAGTTTCCTCAATCAATTGCCTAAAAATACTTTTCTAAAATTTGCCATTTGTCGTATATCTTTCTTCAAAAGTACTTGTTTCTGTTATTATTTCGCGGTTATTTCAGCAATAGCACATTTATTGAGTACTTTTAGTTTACTGGTGTTATTCGTTTTTGTGTAAAGAAAAACAAACGGCCGAAAATTTAGTTTAATTGTGAGTTCGAGTCACTGAGAGTTTTACAAGAATTTATTTCTGTAGTGTAAATTGTATTTTGTTTGGTCTCTCGAGGATTAAATTTAATTGCCTTATGGCACATTTAGCGTATGACACCTCCTAGTTTATGCAGCTATTAGCTCAATTTCAGGGCGAGAATGTTACCTGAGGGTATTTAAATTTGGTTTAGTTTAATAGTCAGTTGTGTGCTTGCGCTATTGAATATGATTTCAGAAAAACAGGAGGAAAATCGATCCGGTTTCATACAATTGGGAAAAGCCGATTAATTTGACCTCTATTACGCATAGCAGAACTAATCTGTCAGGGGGGGCTTATAAGACTTTTGTACTCTTGTACTTGGGGGATTAATTATGCACACAATAGACAGAACATTAGACTTCCGTTTCCAAATTTTCGCATGTCTGACCTGTTTCAGGTATGCAAATGGCGGTTTTTAAAATGACTGCGAATTGCGTTTTCTTTGTTAGTTCGCAGCAGGTCTAATTAATTGAGTGCGTTACAGACAAATTAACATATTCAACATGTTATCGACCAATTTGGCCAAAAAAATGTCTACAGAGTTCACGCAAACACGCATCGCGTGATGAAAATCTCCATTCAACAAGTAGCTTATAATTGAATACATAATAATTAAATCTACAGAGGGTCTCATATTGGCATAAGTTTGAATAGTCTCTTATTTGCTAATTACAACTGAAGTTGTAGAGACAATATCAACCCCTTTGACTGGTTGAGTGAACTTAAGCATTTCAAAATCTGACACGGTTTTAAAAGCTCCCACTCAAAAATACGCCTGTCTGTTTCATATTTCAGCATTACGATAACATTCGTATTGTTTTAACGTTGAACCTGAAAACTTGTCTCGGCATCACAAAACGCTTTTTATTTTCCCTCCTGATAACCCAAATAGCACATCATCGATCCAAAAACTCGCTATTACACCGACCTCCCTATCTCGTCCAAAAATATCAATTAAATTAGATTTATTGGCAGTCATAATATGACAGCAAAAACAAAGCTTCCCTTATTTATAAGATTCCAAATGCATTATTTTTGCAAAGTTCGGCAACACACCGATAAATTCCAATTCTCTCTAAATTACGAAAGTTTTTAAGGAAAAACGCGCTACACACCTGAGAAAAGACTTTAAACAATTTCAAAATTAACCACACATTATGATGGCAAAACCGTAATTTACAAAACGACAGAAATGAGATATGTCGGTATTGTCCTCAACAAATAATCTGAATTTGCCAGAAAATTTTATTTCTTCAACCCTCACCGCTCTTGATTAAATTTCGCATCAACCACATTCTCAAGTAAATATTTTCTTTGACTCCTAACCGAAAATTTTATTTTTATACGCGACAAGTCAGCTCCAATATATTTAGATTATTTCTCCGGAATGCACTTCACGTACACTTATCTCCACCAAAATATTTCACTCCCCTCAAACAGCATTAAAGCTGGAGATTAAATTAACTATCCCAGCGCATCCACCAAAAGTTTCATTAAATTGCTCGTAACGAGCTGTGAAAAATATGACTTTTTCGCGTCGTTTTTAGGTTGGATGCGGTGATTTGTGCCCGATTTTCGGTTCGTTTAGGGAGAAAGGACCGCTCACCACCTGTGATAACATTCGACAGAAATATAGGATCATTATCGGAACTGCTATGCACGACTGCTGACAAGCATTGAATAAGGTGGTTCTCGATATCCTAACACGTATCGGCACGTCACTGAATTACGGTAAATTTTTACAGTAGATCGCGTCATGCTATATCTTATCGACATTTTTGATATCTCCAATTTCAAGCGACAACTAACGCTTTACTACCTATAACAAGAAAACCGATTACGTGACATAAGCTGCTCTACTTCACTCTCCACTTCACGCTTTTAGCCTAATCTCGGACTTATCTGATACGAACTTGCCACAAACTAAAACGTTTTGTTTTGATTTTAATCTGGAAAGTGCCAACATGATTCAAATTGACAACTAATTAACGCTTTTTTTTGGAACCGGTTGATTCACTCAAAACCGGTTTTTTGTAACTCAAAGTGAATCAGAGTCTGTAAGGGATTTAGAAAGGAAAATAATCATAATAAAAATATAGGGGTTGAAGCCGAAAATCTAAAATGAAAGTTAAATTCGGATTTGACTGTGACTACACAGCGTTATATTTGTATTCATAGCAACCTCTGAGGGAAATTAAGAATTCAGAAATGTAACTTGCCAAAGTAATAACGAACTTTCTTAATAAGTCTCTGGATTTTCCATTTGATTGAATTAGAAACCTTAGAATTATTGGTAATTCAAACTTTTCTCCTGCTAGTTTTTTTTTTGAAAAATTCGATTTAATTGTACGTAAATAATAGGATTTATTACAGTAAAGTAAATTAATGGAAAGCGTTCATTTCTAGTGGCACAGTTGGGTAAATTATCCCGTTTTCCAGTATAGCCTTACATCTCTCCGGAATACAGTTTATTACGTTATCAATGTGTTCCTGAGGCACGTTCTCTCACCTCCGGCAGGATTTCCTTGAGTTCGGTTCGCGTTATGGCCCAGGTTGAGTCTATCGTTTGTTTCACAAGTTGGTATTGTCCTCGCTTTGATTGGTTAAAATTCACGAAACGTGAGACTTTCGATCAACATGGCCGTCTTCCATTACAGATTGTGCCTTTGCAATTTTTTCTGACCCTTCTTATCACTCTCTCGATACGGGTAGATTCAAGCATCCGTTCTAACCAAGGCAAAGTTCACAAAACTCACTTTGCGACGTTCTTGACCCTAACGACAATTCGAGTATTATCTCCCGAGAAGAGAAATTATTTTTCAACAGTTTTTTTTCTACCGATACTTCAATGAATAATAATGAACAGAAGGGAACCGACTACCGGCGTAATAAATATGTATGTGATTTTTCTTTCATGAAAATTATTATCATTTTACACCAATTTACACGTAAAGGTGGATAATGAAAGTAATTTAATCAATTCCGAAAATTAATTGCTCGAGAAAATATTTCAAATTTCATGCAAATTTCGAAAGGCGATCTAAATATTTAAATCGCGTCTTAGCATTACCCTTAATTTTTCACGCAACACAAAAATTATTACCGAAAACAATTTGCTATTCTAATCCCCAATTCGCAAGTTAAAATCTTCGGTTTCAAATTGCAAAAATTAAGATTCTCATTCGAAAATTTGAAACTGTGAACCACTATCTGCCAAGAGTAATTATCTTTGGTGTGATACAAAAGCAAACTTATTCTGAGTCCTAGTTTTATTTGCAAACCTTCCAATCAGAATGTCGTAATTGTACACAGCGGGTAGCATTATTTGTTTTCTGTCGTTAAAAGCATTGCCGAGACCTCAATCAATTATTGACACGCAACTAGAAATTGTATGAATTTTCCATTAGATTTGGAGGGAATTCAGTATGATCGTTCCAATCCCTAAACGTATTTTTTTATGCTTGACACAAAGAGAGTTTAATTTCCTGGGGGTTGCGCTTGCATGTTCCTGTAATTGTAGAAAGTGGAAAGTGCATTTTGGTGTCAGTTGCTCTCCAGGGTTGTAAATAATTTCATCGTGTTAAATTGGTTGTGGCAGGAAAAATAGAAGTAAGCAGAAGTACAAATGAAACAAAATACGACATTGCTCTTATACTTCTATTGATTTTAAAGCAAGACGAACAAGCAACCGGATGATGGATTTGTTTGGACTGAGGAAGATTGTAAAAAAAATATTTAGGATTATTTGGCACATATGAATTTAAAAATATAATGAGATTCGTTGGGAAATTTTATTTGGAGATCCGAGAGCTATTTTAACAGTGTTGAGATTACCATATGGATATTTCCAGTATGCAAGTCCCTAAACCGCTCGCAAATATATGTAAATTTTCTTTGAAAACGTCCACACAAGCAAAAATGACACTAAAGGTCGGACGGTTTCTTCCATATTTCAATTACAACAAAGTAAAGTTCGCGCGAGTCATTTTTTATGCAGTTTGTTTGCAGATTTTATGATAAACGCCCTAAAAGTTCGCCACATTATCACCGTGTCCCTTAACCATCGTCGTGATGGACTGCTAAAGTTTCGCCCACTAGAACCAGCCTCACTTGTCCACCTACTTTCAGCTGAAATATATCGTGTAAACCGAGCTATAATTCTCCGCCACTAATTACAAGCCACACCACTATTGATTTTGAACTTTTTTTTATCAGAAACAACTTTTATCGACTAATAAGAGGCTTGACAAATTCAGTCTTCAAATAGTAAAAGAGTCAATTTTATTTCATTATTGTCGCTCAGTTTTGATGAACATAAATCCAATTTAAACGTTTACCCATCAATACTTCGGACAGTTTTTGTTTTACGACTGATTGGAGAGACGCTTCACAATCAAATGAAATGTCACAATGTTCAATTCCATTTTTCATATTTTTCAATATCAAATCAACAACATGTAGCGAATCACACGTAAAACGTAGTTTAAAAATTAAATTATAGCACAAACAGCTCCATTCTGTTACAGAAATTTAATCAAGAGAAGTTACGAACAAAAAATAACGTGAGTGCTATTACACAGGAGCTTCCCAATTAAACAAAATAGTCGATAAAACTTAAAGAGCTAAATGGTGAAGCAATAAAAATATATTACTTTAATATCAACGCAAAAATGTGTGGCATCCGAAACGCTCAAACAATACAATTCATATCTTTTAACCGCGCTATTTGTCAAAAGAAGACTTAAATAAATATTATAACACGATGGTAAAAGCATGCACTCAAATAGAGCAAACAATATTAGCAAATAAAGCAACAAGATCTTCGTCGAATCCAATTTCAATAAAGACGAATGCAGTAACCGCATTAATTTAAACTTGGCTTGGATATGCGACACGCTTTCCAATTTTTTTTAAATGGGGGAAGCTAAATTTAATTGCAAAACCAAACCCTGCATTTTAATAAAGCTCGGCTTTAACCTGTTAACCTGTGTGTCACTTCACACCATAAAAGAAACTTATCGATTGGTATTTCAAAATGCGCTTTTTCTCTTCTTTTAATTAAGCATTTAAATCAGAGACTTTTCCCAACTTCATTTATTGTAAGGACTTTGGTTGTGTAAGATTTTAAATGAAGATTCTCTTATTTACTGATGCAACCAGACCAGCTAATTACAAATTTGATTGTTTACTTTGAGAGGTGGAAAACTTTTAGTCTACCGGTTAAAACCCGAAGAATTTGGTTTGTTGCAGATTGCGATGGCGTCGAAATGAGCTCCATAAAAAAATGATATGATTTAGATAATAGAAATTTTACCACTGACAATCGATTTAATGTATCTAATAGTTTATTGTTGAAATAATAAGTGTGCTTAGTCGTTAAAATCATGAAGAATAACGATGAGACAATTCTCGAAATTCTTCAAGGACACAAAACTTCTAAATGGCCGGCTGCAAAACTCGTTAAAATTTTCATTGCCAGCACTAAAGCAGGTGAGTCGATTAGAATAAAAATCAATCGGTCAGAGTGAGTTTTCAGGAGCGACGTTCGAAATTAATTCGTGATGTTTAACAAACACACACCTTTATACACATTACAGTTTTGCAAATTATCAAACCAACTAGCGACCCGCTAATAAAAGCCACATAATCGCTCCTTTGTCCTATAGTTCTGTTGTCTAAAGATGTCGGTGATGTCACCCCTGGAAACTAAAATTGATATATAATAAAGCTCGCCTTTGTTAGCCCTTTAGTTCAAACGGCCCTTTTTGTAATTAGATAAATTATTTGCAGATTTTGTTGAAGAGCGACGTCTTTTACTTGAATATGTTGGTCCAGAACTTCAAACGGTATTCGATGAACAAAAGATTGAGGTAAAACCGTTTCAAAAATCAAATTGATAAATTGCACTAAATTTATCTTAAAGGTCGAACTAGTTGACATGTTTTTCGGAGCGTCGGAAAAGGATACCTTCGACGCTAAATTATTCGAGGATCATTTAAACGAAATAAGAATGTGCCATAAATTATCACGGGGATGTTTCTTTTTGGTTATTGTCTCTAATGTGAGGAACGATTATGATAATTTCATTGGTATTTTCAGAGTTTGGTTGGAAATAAATACGAACCTTTTATAGTTCCTCCTCGTTTGAAATCGGAAAATTTTGAAGCCTTACTCGATAAAGTAGGAGAATTGGGGCTCAATTGTGATATATTAGAAAACTGGTACTTCAAGGAAGGAAACGAATATATATTAAAAGACTGCAGGTTAATATCGGTTCGATTCTTTTTAATCTTTCACGACGGTTATCACCGAGACAATTATTAAATCGTTTTACAATCCAATAAGAGTTCAAAGGTTAGGTTTAATGGTTTACCCTATTTCAACTTTAATATCGTATATCGGCCTACTTTTCTCCCTTGTCTCTCATCCCAAACAACGATCTCTCTTTATTTATTCGCCTAAATCACGAATAAAGCCTTAATACCTTTGCTCGAATTAATAAAATTTACAAAATCTCATTTATGTAGAAAAAGCTTCAGGAAACTAGTAGAAAGTTGGAACACTTCTACAGTTCAAAATTAAGCTCTATTCGCGACTACTTTAACGAATTATTGTCTGAACTGCAATTGTATATTGCATGGTTCTTTTTTGATAACTTAACCAAATAATAGATACTCGACTCTAGTTCATTATTTCGATGACTGTTGAATATTTCTAACTCGGTTAACCCAAATCAAACTTTCATTCAGATTCTCAACTTTAGAAGAATGGAGAGCTATATCAGAAGAAATAATCACTATAATTCATGAATGTATGCAAAGTATGCCTGCAACAACAAAGAAAAAATTTAGCTCGTATTTAAAATCAGTTGTCGAACAACAATTTAATTTTGCTTTAGGTAAACACACACAAAAAAAATAGCAACTTTTAAGCAAATGAAAACTTGTAGGCTTGGCACCCGGCACTGCTCATCACGTATTAAACGTTTTTAGAGAATGGGACGTACCTGAAGAGACTGAACAATTTCATCAGGTGATTCATTGTCAAAAATAAATTTTTTTTATTATTTTTGAATTTGTAGGAAAATTCTAGCCATGTTAATAAAACTATAGAAAATTATTGTCGCGAACAAATAAAGTTGTTTCATTCAAATATAAGGTTACTTATTCCAGAAGAAAATAATCTTAATTTCAAGTAAGACATCATGTTGTTTTGAGATAAGAAAAAACGAATACATTTTAGAGTGCCTTGGAAACCTGGGGGAATAAATACGATACATGCAGAACACGAAGCATATCTAAACGAATTTAAAAGTCGTGTTTTAAATAAATTAAAAGAATTAATTAGAAAAAGTTTGGACGATGAACCGGAATTGAAATCTAAAAAGAAGATCGTCGAGGTAGGTAATTTGTCACCGGTCAAGAGACCATTTCATAGTGAATGAAAAGTCTCATCAATCATCGGGATTTTCTCGTCGGCAATTTTCCCAAAAGAAAATTTGTTTATTTCCCCGAAGGACAGTGCATTAGTCGAATTTTACTGCAGTTATTCGGGCCAATCGATATAGTCGCCAACTAGCACCTCATTATCCTTTTAATGGAATGATCAATCCATTTAGTTTGACGGAATTTGATTCGATTCAATATCGAATTTAAACATTCTGCGTCCTCTCGTTCCATCTTCATTTTAATTGAACTGAATAAACACATTTTCTGAATTGAGTTGTCTCTTTTAGGAGAACTTTCAAGAAAATATAACTCACTTAACTCTTTGTTATGACGATATCAAAATAGATTTTTCCAATTCGGAAATCTTGGAACGAGTTAAACAGATAGTACAAAACACTACAAATGTTAGACATAATCCAATTTTGATATACGGCAACCCTGGTTCGGGAAAAACCTCGCTTATACAAACAATATACAGAAACTTCGAAAAGTGGTTTACATGCAGAACTCTTAGAATAATAAGGTTTACTTCAACGACCCCTCGATCTTCATATATTTTAGAGCTGTTAAGAGTCATATGCCAACAAATTTGCATAGCATTAAAGCTTCCAGAAGGTTTCTTACCAAAAGACGCTTCCTTCGACCCTTTGTATATTAACAACTGGTTTCAAAGTTTACTCAGAAATTTCGAGGATATGAATCAAATCCTTGTTATATTTATCGACGATTTACATTTACTCAATCCGTTAGACGCCGACGCTGTTAATGCCCTCAGCTGGATACCAATAACTCTACCCAAAAGAGTCCACATGATATGCACAACTTCCACAGAACTGGACAAACTCAGAATGACACCGGTACAAAAAGAAAAATTTAAAAATTCAGACTCATACCTCGAAATACCCGCAGTTGACGCATTCGACGGTAGGTTGGAGTTTACGAAAGAATTTACCACGAGTTCCAAAAAAGGCAAACATTCAGCTTTTACAAATGTTCACCTTTCACGGAACTCGCAAAAAATATATCTAGTCTCATTAAAATTGCAAAAATTAGGAAACTCAAGTGTTTCCATCCACGTTATGCACGAGTTCTTTTGTTTATATGTGCTTTATCAAAAATATTTTGTGGTTTTGCTCTTAAATAAACTTGTTTTTTCACATTGTTTGAAAAAATACAAAGCAGTAAAACAAAAATGACAGTAACTTTGCAATTAAATTTTTACAACTTTTGTAAAGTTCTTTCACAAAAAATGTTCAGCGTTAATTAACAAGTACGTTGATTATTTGATGAAAATGAGAGAAATGCTTGTCATAGTCAGTTTAAAAAAAAATTAATTAAAAAACAGTCAAAAACGCTTTGATTTCATAAATATTTAATTGATACTAATTATACGCCATAAATATATGTTTCTGTTGAATTAAAACGAAATGAGTAGAAATGAGCTTCGAAATAAACAAAAGAAAAAATTGCAATTTTAATGTCGTTAAGTGCATATTTCGTGGAAACTAACTAGCTTCTCTCCAGATTACGTGAATACGATATTTGACAGTTTGGAGGAATCTTTTACGAAAAACGCCGTTGCGAAGATATCCTCGTTGATAACTTGTTCGGAGTACGGTCTAACAGAGACTGAACTTTTGGAAATTTTAATGCCGACGAGTAATAGCGAGGCTGTAATTCATGTCGAAGACGGTAATTTTAATTTTTCTTCCCTGTGCTCGATCCGGCGAAAGTTCGGTAATTAAATCCCCATTCGGAAAACATTGTCGATTAACAAAACAATTCCAGAACCTCTCCTTAGGGAGAAAATAATGAGTGGAAAATTACTGATCGAATGGAGTCACGTGACGATTAAAGAGATTGTGCGGAAACGTTATCTCCACAATCAGGAAACTTTAAGAAGCACACATTCGGAATTAGCTAACTTATTTTTCTACGAGTTTTGCAGCGATGAAAGCTGCGACGAAGAGGACGAAGAAGGGGAGCCAGGTGAGGATCAGGTTCGTTTTGTGAAAGATTGAGAAATACGGGAGTTTTAGCACCGCTTTTATCCGAAATTAGGGAAACTCCATTTCAATCGACGGTTTATAAAGACGTTACATATAGTCAAAGACATATCGAGGAAGCTTGGATCCATCTTTTGCTCGCTGGTGACACAATTAAACTAAAAACTTTGTGTATGTGCAATTACGACTTCCTTCTTGCCGCTGTAAGTGCAACTCAGAGAAAGTTGAGCACCGACCCAATTGCTTGCTTTCGTTTCAGTTGCAAACATTTTCGGTTAGCTACTTGCGATGCTTGCTGGAGCATGTCCGATGTTATCTTCTTGATAGAGAGATCGAATTGGTTTACTATTCAATTAGAAAGTCCACGGATGTGTTAACTCGGGATACTTATCAATTAGGCACTCAGCTTATCTCTTGGTTAAGGCCAGTCATAGAACGCGGTGGTGGTTTGATGAGTTCTCTGGTTACTTCTGCCATGGCTTGGTGCGATGGTTTCACTTTACCTCTCGTCGTTCCATTAACAGACTGGCTGCAACCACCTCTTCCACAACAATCCCGCGTAATTAACACTCCGAGTGTGCGACTTATCGAGCCTACTCCTTCCGGACAACATGTTGTTTGTGTAGTCGATTCCGAGCCTCAGCTTTGGCACATAATGAGCAACCAATTAGTGCACACCTTTAAAGGTACAATAATCTTTATCAATCATCAATCCATTTTTCATTTGTGATTATAGGTCATACGGGGAAAATAATTTGTATGGCTGTGACCAAACATTCCCAGTTCTTGTTTACCGGTTCGGATGATTTAAGTATAATCGTTTGGGATTTGAAATCATTCAGTATTAAATTACGAATTCATGAGCACATCGCACCGGTTTTGTGCATAACCGGTGCTCTAAATAATTCGGTCATTATCAGCGGGGGAGAGGACAGTAGTATCATTATAACTTCTCTAACAGATGGACACGTCGTCATGAAAATAGACCACCATCGAGGCCCCGTAACTTCCGTCAAAGTCACTTCAACGGGTGACATTTTAGTTTCTGGAAGTCATGATGGAAGAGTCTGTTTGTGGTCTTTGGAAACTTACACTTTGCTTAATACGATTACGTTACAATCTCCGATACAAATGATCGAAGTTTCGGCCGATTCGGTCTTTCTATTAGCTTGTTGTAGGGACAACAATCTGTATTTACGCACATTGGCGACGGGAACCGAACTCCATAGTTTAGTTGAGCATAAAACAAAGGTTACATTTCGTAAGTTTAAATCCAGACAAAGTCACTACTCCTTTTTAGGTCAGATCAATTTGTCTTACTCAAGACAGCTGTAGAGCTGTCATTGGTGGTGCAGACGGAAAAGTTTACATTTACGATATTCATAGTGCCAAATTAATTAAATGTTTTACGGGACAGAACGGTGAAATTAGCGCCGTTCGGGTTACTGATAAAGATGATTTTCTTTTAACTGCCGGTGGAAATCGTGTTATATTTTATCCGTTTCGAAGCGACGATCACATTAAAAGTTTTTCAAAGATGAAAAAGAAGTCGCAACATCATCTACAAGCCCATGGTGGCTTTTTAACTTGTTTGGATATTTCACGAGACGGCCAATTATCTGTGACTGGTGCATTGGACCATATTGTAAATGTCTGGCAGCTTAATAGTCAAGAGTTAGTATTGACTCTGAAGGGACATTTAGGTCCCATCACGGCGGTTAGTTTTGCTGCAAATGGATTATTTGTAGCGTCTGGTTCTGAAGATAAAACAGTCAAAGTTTGGGGTCTAACTCTCGGTACATTAGTCTCAACGTTTACGGTAAGTTAGTTGTCATTCAAAGAAGGAAACCCGAATCATTTTTCATAAAGGGTCACCAAGCTGCCGTTTCGACAGTATTTGTTATGATGGATTCGACTCGGATAATCTCGAGTGACAGAAACGACACTTTATGCATTTGGCTAGCAGATAACGGAAATCTTTTACAAACATATCCTGGTCCTAGTAAATGTGTTAGAGTTACAAATAACATGAAGTACTCAGTAAGTGACGTCGATTACGGTATTCAAACGTGAAAAGTGTCACTTAACGTTTCACAGATAGCAACAAATGGAGACATCTCGCTGAAAATTTGGTCTTTAGTTAAAGACGACGAAAAATATAACGTCAACCATTCCGAAGAAATAACATGCTTTGTTCTAACAATAGACTCTCAACACATTATCACAGGGTCTAGGGATATGTCATTGAAAGTTTGGCAAGTCGTTGGAGGGAAACTCTCTCAAGTAAGACCCGAAATTTCATATCGTTCCCATTATTTCACACATTTCTAGGTATTAATCGGCCACACCGACTCTGTAACTTGCGTGGCAGTTTCAGTTTCGGATAAAAGTCAAGTGATTTCGGGATCGTGCGATAATAACCTTATAGTATGGGATATAAACACCGGAGCTGATTTATACACACTTTCCGCACACTTAAGTTACGTTACTTGCGTTAAATTATCCGGGGATGGAACAATAGCGATCTCAGGTCAAACCTAACTCACTGTTCGATTTTTCCCCGAACTGTCAATTTTAGGATCCGACGACAAAAGTATAATCATTTGGGACACAAAAAGAGGCTTACAACTAACGTCGCTCCAATTGCATTACCCGATCATAA
The DNA here is from genome assembly GCF_015345945.1 of Tribolium madens. Taxonomy (NCBI): domain Eukaryota; kingdom Metazoa; phylum Arthropoda; class Insecta; order Coleoptera; family Tenebrionidae; genus Tribolium; species Tribolium madens. The sequence goes on along the minus strand of NW_025400995.1, from coordinate 6,777,599 downwards.
GCATCGAACCCACATCAGACTTTTCCCGAATATCAGTCCTATTGAAAGATACTAACTTCATGCCAATTATTTGCTTACACAACACACCGGCAAAGTACGTCAAACTCCCAACTTATTGCGCACCCGACAAGGATATAATAGAAAGTAAGCTTCTTATTATAAGGATTTATACAAAATAACAAAAATCGACTTGCTTAGATCCCAAACCGGCTCCGAAACGACAAATGAAGAGATTATTAAAGAAGGAAGTTTCTTTAGATACGTACACTTGGCAAAAGAAATATGCTCATCTCACCTCGAATTTAGTAATACCAGCTGTCGATGAGCGATTCAAACGCCGATTTTCGGTATCCGCGAGTATGGAAGAAATCTCGAAAATCCCACAAATTAAAGACTCTCAGGTTCGAAATTTCTTCTTAGTTTCGGTTCAAATCTGATTGAAATTGTGTTGAAGGGTGGCTTGGGAGCGAAACAAGCTTCTCTAGCGCAATCTCAGCATTTTGATCAATTGGAAGCTTTGTGGAATAAACGTTCGCCACCGCGACGTAGACTTCATCAGGTGATTACTACTTGGATTTAGATAACGCTCGGTATAATTCTCTTTTTCTAGTCCTTATCCAAACAATCATCTTTGGCGGAATCACATCTCGATTCGTCGGATGAAGATGGACATCTCGAAGACGGTAAATATGTCACGTAATTTGTTTTTAGCAAAAATCATTTAAAAAAGTCAAAAAAATATATGTCGTATTAGGTCAAACCTTCCCGCAAATGGATGTTGTAATATGTAGTACTTCCACGAAATGTTAAACCTATATACTATATAGAATAAAAGTAAAATGCAAATGATAATCTATTTGACATAAGTGCTTTCCTTATGACTGTTTCAAATTTTTAGACTTTCTAAAATATTATTTTATATAATTGCTATTTACTCTAGTAATAAGAAAAAAAAATCATATTATCAATTGTACCTTATTGTTTCTTGTTACTGACTATTGAAAGCAATCATTCCGCACATTGCAAAAACGTTTGTTGACATATTAATGTTTGTTATTTTAAATTTGAGAACTAACTTTACCAGAAAAAAACAACGAAAATTTTAATACAATTGGTCGGTATACGAAATTATTCCGTATTCGAAAATGATGTGCAGTTATTTTACTTAACAAAAAGTTCTCGAATTAGACAAATACTCTATTTCTACAGTGGAAATGCCAATTCTCTTTTTGCGTGATTTATTTTAGTCCATCTGTTATATAGCTGAAAAGAATTCTCAGGACCAAAAATTTTATTTAAATAATATAGATTTTTTATTATAAATTTGTATTTTTATAAAATAACTCAGTTATTATAACCCGATTAAAATAAAAACTCTGGCATAACAAACAAGTAACGACGCTCAATAAATAAAATAGTTCACATTTTAGCGTACAGGTGTACCTATGTATAATTTGAAAAGTCAAACGTAATAAAAATGTCAAAAGTGTCATTTTTATTGCGCTTGATTTGATGTTTCTTCCGACACGCTTACTCTTCAGTGTTCATATTTTAAATGTATTCGTCTCTATTCAGATTACTCTCTATTGCTGTTTACTGAATTATGTGATCTTACGTATAAACGATAAATTGTTACGTTTGTTTGTTGTACTTATTTCAATGTTAGTCATTGTTACCTAAAGCAATTCTAAATCTCGCTACCTAAGCAATAATGTAACTTATTAAAAAAACCACCGTTTAGAAAAATACAAATCACAAATATATAAAATGCTATGTTAATATGTGTAATGAATTAGAAAAATGAGTCGAAAATAAAACTTTGAGAAACGTTATTAGTGCGTAAATTTACCCCGAAACCCTAATCCATCAAATATAATACGAATCGCTTGGAAACTCCAAACTTTCCACATCACGAAGACTTGATGGTAAGTCAAAACAATTTTCTTCAGTCACCTGTTACGAGCACATGCACCATTCCTAGATGTTCATACGTTTCAAGGCGATTGCCACTTATTTTATATCGCATTACAAACAAATGCGTCCTCTGAATAAAATTAGATTATTGCAAGCGTTACCTCGAAAATTCTCAGACTCGCAAAAGTTAAGAGACGAGGTAAGTATCCAAATGTGATCATTTTCGAGCTAATCTATCTATTTAGTTCCTTAAACTGTCTCTTTTTGCTGGGTTAAAGCCTAATGGATGTCTTAAAATCGATCAACAAAAGAATGTGAATTAGTCGAACGGGAAACACGATACCAAAAGCAACAGGTACTTCTTTGAGTAATTTGATAAAATAATTTGCTTTTAATTATTTGATCTCCGTTGGTATCAAGCAAATACCTGAACAAATTTTTTACTTCGTTTCAAATTTAAATGGGAAAAACTCAATCTCAATAATATTATCGTATTTTGTTGATGGGTTTTCTCTGTTCCGGATTTTATTAATTATTTGAGAGAACTTCGACGGTATCAAAACCAATCAATATTCATTTCAAATTAAAATAAAAAAGATTTAAAAATGGAGATTGTATAAAAAATGGTTACTTAAAAGTGAGATGTCAAACTAGTAATTCCTTTTGTGCTATAAGTACATAATAAGACAGTCTATGAAATATTAACAAAGCGAAATGTCGATAAGTTTTTTCCCCGTCATAAATTTTAAATAAAGTATATGATTCCAGTGTTTTATCTTTGATCTGAAATATTCGAATTTTATTACTTGAAATATAGGAGAATAATAAAATCGATTTCCACAATATTAGGGATGTGATATGGAGCATTTCTAAACAGCTTGTATGTGGCATAATGATGTTAGGAATAATCAGATTCGGAGAAAATGTAATTAGAATGATGATAATAAGCGGTTAAAAGGCGATCAATAATGCTTTTCGCACACATAGAAGTGAATTACTAATCAAAATAATAGCGATCTGGTTTGCCATCAATTTCTGCTGATGTTAATGAAAACTGTAACCCAAACAGAGAGGAAAGTGAGGAAACTGCTGCGAGCAATAAACTCGAAAAGTTGAGATGATTCAAATAGTCGAATGAAAAAAGGTGATAATACAATATACGATCCAAGAGAATTCTTTATTGTCAACTTCGAGTTTTTCTTTATAATACATATAACAATTTCATCCAAAGAATTTCTATTTTAAAATGATTTATTAATAAGGCCACAAGTTCTATTTTTATATCATTTAAATTAATGGCTACAGGATACAAAGAGGGAAAGTGTTAATAACGTTATTATTATTATCCTGTCAGAGATTTAAAGTTAACAACTGGTAAAATAAACGTAAATGAGCAAGTCGGGCCTAATTGCAACGAGTTTTGTTCGAAATAAATCCAAACCTTTTGTGTCAATTAATTACATACAAACACGTCTGGTCAGCACAAAATGATTTTAAGGTGTAAAATCTATGGATTCTATAATTATTAAAATATATTTTAAAAATAAAATTTCAAGGATTTTGTCCTGCTTACTTAATGCATACCTAAAGGTACAAGTTTTAAGGATTTTGATCTATTTTTAAAGTACTTTAAATAAGATAAATTTTCAAGACATTTCGACCAATTTTTTTAAGTTTGTATTATGTATGTGCACTTGTTTAGCACAAGTAAAAATTTGAAGGCATTGCGATCTGTTTGTGTTCAAATATTAACTAACTAACTGGAGAACAGCCGCAGTGGCGCAGCGAGGGGAGGTTTTGGGGGTTAAAACCCCTCCCAGAACAAAATCAGGCATAATTATTTTGAAATGGTAATGAAACTAAAATTAATATTTTAGATGAAACAACCAAATTAAACATTCGAATTTTGTATATAATTATTTTTGATGTTGTCATAACTTCAAAAGATTCACAAATGTTTCCTTTTTTATTTTGTAAATTGCAGCAAAAATGTATCTCAAACGTTATAATATTTTTATGCACATATACATATGTAAAATGTTCCGAGAAATTGGCGTCGAGAAAAGTGCAAAATTCTTAATCGTTTAGAATAGTGTTAGGCACAATCGACTGATTTTGACTATCAAATAATCTGTCATCGAATTATTTGAACTATCAAATGAATCATTCATTAAAATTCATTCATTTATTTTATTCAATCGTTTGAGCGAATAAATGGTGGTGATGGAATAATTCATTCGATAGTTCAAATCATTCGATAATAATCAAAATCATTTATCTACACCTGCAACATCAGCGCCTGAGAAAGATTTTTTTTTTAAAACAGGACAGTTAATGACTGAAAGGCGAAAAATTTAGACTGTATTGTTTTTAATAATAAATAAATGATTTTAATCGAATAAATTTTCATACGCGCACGTGCTTGGCAAAATTTCAGTAGGTACAAACTTCCATTGAGTGAATTATTAGAGTGAGATAAACACATTAACTAACTGTACGTGAGAAATAAATGAATTTAAAATTTAAAATAAAATATATTTTTGTAATTTGCCTCCATTTTGATTGTTTAATAGACATATTAACCAACGGGACGTCATTATGTGCGATCTCTTAATAATAATTAACGGAACATTTTACGAAAATTTACAAAAAATACTTTAAAAAAAACTTGAAGAAAAGACCTTGAAGAACACATTCTTTAAAATAACTCGTGCGCCACTCGTTATTTAAACTTGAATTCGTGCTTTAGGATTGGTCTTATGAAACTTGTTTTTTAATATACTACCCATTTAATAAATATAGTCTATAAATTTTACACCTAAAAATCATTTTGTGCTAAACAGGCATTTATAATAGTAACAGTAATAAACTCATTTACTTTGGGTTTGTTAAAATTAAATTAAAAAACTATTCTTTGAGGTTGTGGCGTTAGTTAATGAAGTGTTTCTATTTATGGTCGACCCTTTGATGGAATTCACTTGATGTAATTATCTCCGAATAATTTATCATTATATCGTTTTAAGGGCTTTCGATGTAAAATTAGAACAAAATGCAATAATGTATCAAGTGTCAGATGAGTGGAATATATGCAAATCCTCTATTATCTCTAACTATGTTTGCCCAATGTTAAAAAAATTGACGATTCTTCAAATATACCATCATTTCCTCTTACTGATTTTGCATCAAGTTTGACAATACAATAACTTGAACGTAAATAATATTTGCACAATTGCATCTTCTCTCGGTTCTTTGTCAGATTTTAAGTTGCGATCCAGGTTGTACGCCAATCTAATTATGCGCGACACTCAGGGTGTTCTTACTTGATTATTCGATCACGTCATGTCTTGTAAAACACTCGAATAGGTAACTTTATAAATACACAAGAGTAACAGCTGGAAAAGCAGCTTTTCTTCATCGAAAATCATAACATTGTTTTCACACGTTTCGACAACTGTTCGAAGTTTAATCTAAACACTGACGAACATGTGATCACAGAACGAAACTTTTCACTCCTTTGTGAACATTCAGGGGAGCAAAAATATTTATTTGAGGGAGTAAAACCACTTCCGCCACACCCTCTCTGTGTCCACAGTTTTAATTCTTCATTGAACTGTTTGCCGTGGGCGAACACAATATCATCGCTTTAGTCTCCTAAATACAAAACTTGTGTCATTTTTGATTTATTCTTAATACTTCATATTTTCGGAACATATTTTCTAAATACGTACACACAAGCCTACGAAAAAACAATATGCTTCGTGGTATCGATCCACATAAAATATTTTGCTTCTAGTGCGTTATTCTGTACAAAGCCGAACGTCATAAATCGCATTATAATTTTTCATGTTTTTAACGAAATGAAATTTTGATAAAATAACTTAATAAAGGAGTGTTTCAGCGTCAAAGCTTTGTTTAATAATTTTAATTATTTTTTGTAAACGTCATTATACGTGCCCACTATGAGAGGAATGAAAAGTCAGCTTGTTATTGAAACCGACAATTTATTTAAAAAAAAATCTAGAGTGATAAACTTTACGCTTCTGAAAACTGATTAAGAAACTACACGAGCGGTTAATCCGAAATGATACAATGAAAGTTTTAATCTGCGTTTAAATTTTCTCTCTGTGCTTTTAACAAAGTCCCAGTCGTAAATCCAGTAAAAAATACATTAAATGCAAGTTTTAGAAATACTCAAAAATTTTGGAGAGTATTTGCATATTTATATAGGTTTCCTGAAAATAAACGCATTCTCTGGAGTGACTCACTGTTGCTCTAATGAAATCATCTAAATAAGAAATCTAGAAGATTAAAATCGCCCATAACAAGTCAAGATTATGTCAAAATTAATTAGAACCTTTGTTGACTCAGCTTTCCCTTATTTTCTGTGTCTGTTCGCTTCATGCGACAAATCTATAACTTTGAAGTTCACTTCCAAGTCTTGCAACGGCAATCTATCAATTTACCTGAACATGTTCGCTTATGCATGAAAATCGCTGAATAAAAATACAGTACCTATAACAAATGTATGCGAGGGGTAAATCCGGAATCCCAATATTTAAATATTTATCACTCTTTGTATTTAATTCAACGTGTTTCAGCAAGTGGCTCTTAAATTTTCCTGCCATACGTCATAATATCTTTGGTACAAAGCAAAAGCTCGAGAAAATGAGTTGGTATTAAAGCGAAAGCGGCTTAAAAGTTTATTACAGCCGCCCAAAAACAGGACTAAACTCCCCCTTCAGCCATTGTTAACTTTTATCAGTTGTCTTTAATGAATATTAAACTAAGTTCACGGATACGATATAAAACTTATTTCACAACAAATTATTTTAACGATTCACTACTGTCAATCTGCTGATGGATTACCTACATTAGTTTCAAAACACTGCACCGGGAAATTACATTCAACCACTCGAATTTAGTCAAAATTTCTTAACTATAGTCTTCACTTAAACATTCATTTGACATTTTGCACCCTTTATGTCTTCTCGGCATTTCATGGGCTTTGCTAACAGCGAGTTCCGGAAATATTTTTGAAACACCCACAATGAGCACCCTTTTTCTAAATTTTGCACATTGGATTAATTTAATGACTGTACTCTCCATGTTTATAGACCCTAGAGAATGTCTTCTAACGACGGTTTTAATTAACTGAATAAATTTGTAAATCCCGAATGAAATTTGGTTTTTACGTTCAATTTATTACGTAAGTGTCGCTTTTAACGAAGTAGGTAAACAAATGACTTTTTATCTGTGAAATTTAAATAAATAAGGCAACAATATTTAAAAATACCCGTGTTTGACAAGTATGAAATTTGTTTTTCTTAAAAATTTTATTGTGGTTCCCGTAGTTTGCCTAAAGTCAACAAAAAGAAAATTTTTGGTGGGGACAAGTCATTTATCTTAACTCATATATAAATATCCTCTTCATGTCCATTACGTGAAGTTATTACAAATACATCATTACGAAGATGAAGTGCTTAATATTTGTTTTATCAATTATAGTAGCTATTCAAGCTGCTAGTTATCAGTGTAAGTACTTCTGAATATACAACATTACTATAAATAAAACCAGACGAGTTTTTCCAAAAGCCCCATTTCTAGCGACATTCGTATCAAAAGAAACCAAACAAAAGACTCACGATTTCTGATTAAACAAAACTTGGAAATTCATTTCAAAATATGTATTTATTAAAGTTAATTCCGTAAAATCGTCGAATCTTTTATTTAGTTTAGACAGAATGATTCACAAGACCTCGACTTCTTAAAAAACAAACATACTGAAACCGTCCAAGGCCGAACCCATTAAAAATCATTACGAATTCTACTAAAAAATCACTAATTTACCAAATCAATATTTAATCCTTTGTTTCCAGTAATTCCAGTCATTGAACACGACGGGGAAGTCTACATCGCACTTTCCCACCAATCTCGAAGCGGCCGCTCGGCCGATCCGCGCCGTTACGGTGGCTACGGATCTCCTGGAGGATCCGGGGCCCAATCCGACGCTTCAGCCACCAGCCAGACCCAAACCGGCTCTTTCGGGCCTTTCGGACCTTTTTTCGGCGGCAAAGGCTTTGGAGGCGGCACTTTTGGCAACTCGAATTCAAACGCCGGAGCCAAAGCAGGAGGTTTCGCTTCCGGAAATTCCGACTCGATTGCCAATGCCCAATCCCAGACTTTCACAGGAAATGGCTTTTCAGGCTCGGCCTCTTCGGCCAGTGCATCCAGTCATAGTTCCTCAGGTGGTTTAGGATTAGGACACAGCCATTTAGGGGGAGGCTCAGCCTCAAATGCTCAAGCAGCCGCTCAAAGCGACGGTAAATCGCATTCGTAATTTTTTATTTTTGCAAATTGTGTCTTGGCAAATATACTATGGAAAATTTGGATGTGTTTTATTGTAATTAATGAAGCAAAAAATATCATCAAATTGTGCGTCACTACTAGTTATAATCATTATCATTAACGTTGGCACGCCACTGGTGATTATGTGTTACTTGAGGCTAGATGTGTTATGCAACCAATTATACAAGTGCGCTAATTGTGGCGTACCTCTACCCTTGGAATTTAATGAGGAAATGAGTGTGTGAGGGAGGGTAATGATTCTGGCAATAAACAGGGATGCTTGCAAATTATGATAAATATATAACGGAGTTGGAAATTTATAGCTTCCCAAAGTAAATTGGAAGACAGATTTAATTACATTTCGTGAGCTTTGTTACATTCATTTTTTGAATTAAAATTTATGTTGCCAGAGGAATAAAAACACTAATTTATGAAACAAGTCAAACAGTTGAAACCACAAGTACACATTTATTGCACATGCTCCATTTACATAACTATATTTCAATGTTCATTAAAGTTTGCTGAATATTCTACATGGTAGCAGATGTTCTTGTTCGTAACTTATTAATACCTCTTGAATAATAAAAATCTTATCTCAAAATTTGTGCAAATAGGATAATTGGATAGGTGTTAAAATAAAACAAATGAAACTCGCTGTACATTGCATTCAAAAATACAAACAACTTAACAATTACTCCTAATATGTAATATATACTACTAAACATGTTTGTTAGTGATGTTGATTGTAAATTTTGTACCTGTCTATCTGGTATAAGTTGTAGGTACATGCGTGTCGAGAAAATTAATTATAACAGATGATCAATAATCTCAGACACTGGAAGTATAATTGGATGATGTCGGTCTGACAACAACTGAAACTCTTAGCAAGACATAAAATCATAAAAATTGTTAATTTTAATCATTGCTTACGTAGTACATAAATCTTTTATTCTGGTGTTAATATATTATACCCTCACAAAGTAGAGAGCCCTTGTGCTTTGTCATAAATTACAGACCACGCCATTATTGTCAAAGGGTGTTTCACGGTCTGGATGATGATACAATCGGGGGTGGACGAAAACTCTTTATGTCCGCATGCGACAATTAGTACATTTAAATTTTCAGACGAGTAAAAAACACTGAAAAAGTTCGCATTTCCCGGAAATAAAAACAACAAATTCAAGTCGAGCTGTATTAATATTTCAAATTAAATCCGTATTCCTCGCCTTCTTTGTTTAATGACAAAAATAATAAATACATAAATTGGTGTAAAAATACGCAGGCAGTAACCTTGCGTTTGGTCTTCCGTCTTTACAGATTTCCGTAATTCTATTATTACCTACTCCTGTATCAAAATGTAAAAAAAAATCATTATAATACAAAAGCCAGTTAAAAATAATTAAACCACTTAATATATTCGGTTGATTTTTGCCCGATTTAAATAAAAAAGAAAAGACAAAGAAAATTAGCTAGACCACAATTAGTTATGTGACCTTAGATTATTTAAATTGAAACTCTTTCTGGTCAATGCCACAGCCAAAACGTGTTTCATAAATAAAGTTTAACAAAATTTCCCACAAATTAGTTTAAAAAAATAAAAAACAGTGGAATTTTCCCCTTTTTTTTAAATTTACCAACAAGACTTGCCCTTAACATACATCGACTGGTGTCCTCTCAATGAGCTGATGTTTAAGTAAACATATTAGAGTTTGAATTCAGTGGATATAACTGAATTTTATATTTTCAGGACAAGTTATATAAGCACCTTGCTTAAGACAGCCCAAGCAGTTCCCAGCAAGCTCAGTGCCAGCCGACATGAAACTCCTTGTACTTGTAGCTTTGTGTTACTTGGTGTTTGTTATCAACGCAGCCACCGTACCGCTCAGTGAAGATGAGTTAAACACGCGACTTGTAATAAGACAAAGAAGATCACCGTTTATACTCACAGCCTTGGGTGCAGCAGGACTAGTGGGAGCAGGACTTGTTGGTGCAGGGGTTGTCGGACTCGCAGGAGCAGGACTTGTAGGTGCAGGACTCGGTGCTAAAGCCGGATTTGCAGCAGGGTTCGTAGCAAAATAACTGAAATAGTCAAAATTCTAAATATCAATTCTAGAGCCTTGACAGGAGCTGCGGCCAGGTCCTATGGGGGAGCTTACTATTATACCAATTATGAACCAAAAAACACCAATTATGAATACAGAGCCAATTTACGAGTGCGAGTATAGCAGGTATGTTGGTTTCTTCCCAGTTGTTGTTTTTGGCCCCATTGTTGCATCAACCACAAGGGAAAATACATTACCTGAAATCAGGTTGTGAAAACTTGCAAGTTCCAACAGGGACAGTACGGGAAATTATTAACAGTTATAATTTTCTAATATATTTTCGTTTTTCTGTTATTATTTTGATTTGCAAAACGGCTTCTGCACACTCTGTGACATAAGTCAGAAATTTTACCGCGAGAAACAATCATACTAATCATAGTACGCGCTGGAAGATGTCATTGGTTGATGCACTGTCATGGCGGCAGATTCAAATCTGCGCGGTAAACACGTTTCAGTTTTTTATTCTTATTTTCAGGTGTGGCTTCACCAGGATGTAGTTTTTGTACAAATAAATTAATTAAAATTGTCTTTTGTTTTATTTTTAGCCTGACAGGTAATAGGGGATAGAAAAAAGTGATAAAATTCAAAAGTGATACAATATATTGTTCTTAATGAATCCAATGTACAGATTAATTTATCCTATGGTATACATGAAGCATATATTATATGTAACTAGGCTTTCATTACACTGCCATTGCACGTGGTATTGTAAGGCAGAATTGCTCCATTGCCTATTAACGTAAACAATGACTGCTTCATTGCATATAATATCAGATGCACTTGATAAATTCAAAACAAAGGATCCTTTTTTTTTAAATGAAGAGATTACATTAAAGAATAAATATACAAACACGGTAGGCGAACAAACTATCCTGTATTTCCTACATCTACAATAAAATTAATTCAGGAAACTTGTTTCACTAAATAATGTAACCAAAATATCACAGACAAAATAGCAACATTTACAATAAATAAGTTTCACTTCTTAAAACAGTTGCCAATTATGTCATACATCATGCCTTTTTGATATGACATTAAAATATATCCAAAAATACTTTTGAATAACCTGTTTCTTGAAACTAAAATTCAAAGACTTTTACAGATCATACAGAAACAAGCTACACTACTAAATATAAATAAAGTTACTTAATTAATAGAACGACGGAGGACATCAAAATAAACATATGCAATGTTGCTATATAGAGACGAGTGTATACAATTAAATTACTATTGTCACATTTTAATACAAGAAATACAAAACAAAAGTGATGCTGTAAAAGTAAATTAATTAGAAAACATTTTAAAAAGGCATAAAATTTATTGCTTAAGTGATGCACAATATTCAACTAAATGACGTAATAAATACTAAAAAAATGCGATTGTTTAATACAAAGTTGCTCCCTGCCGCATTCATGATAAGCTAAGGCATGGGACTAAATCCCAAAAAAGATGTTTTTCCCAAACACGAATACAAAACATGTGTATTTCCGAAAAAACATCTTTTGAACTTTTTATACAAATCACATGATAAAGCGATAATTAAAATACACTCCAAATCAAACACGATACGAAACAATAAAATAAGTAAATCAAACATTTTACATAAAAATTAGTTGTCTGCGACCTTTAGCGAATTTTTTAAACAGTTTTTGAGCATGACAGTGCCGTTTTTACACACTACTGGCGATATGCAGGCATAGCTACTCCATTTCCGGGGGTAACATAGTCTCCGATCATTAAATTAGCACTAACCGGGTAATTTGTCATCACTAGAGGTTGTTGCTGAAAACAATTCATTTCAGCTAATTAAACACAAGCAAGACGAGGCAAACCTACATGCATCAAAACCCCACCCGACACCATTAACTAAAACCATCCCCTTTTCTCTTTATTCACTCAGCTTTATTCACAACTAAAATTACATTACACAATCAAGATAAAATAAATCACTTCTAGATTATAACCAAATAAGAATAAAGAAATCATAAAACAATATCAAGCATGATGCTGATTACGTAAACTCCTTAATACTCTGCACCTTATTTTTCCCTAAAAATTTTGTTGCTCAAATTACTAGCTAATGTTAATAAAAAAAAAAACATTATGACGAATTAAAATACCTGTTGCGCATTGGGTGACGTGAATAACGACGGTGAGATCGCTCCACCTATTAACTGAGCTGTGTGAGTTGAAGTGGGACTAGCAGCAACGCGTCCTCTACCGGTACTCGAGATACAACCAGGATGGATATTCGGCTGAGTCGGTTCTGATAAATGAGAAGGATCCACTAAATACACAAAAATCAACGAATCAGGAAAATACATTCAAAAAAACAAACCTAAAGCTATCAGATTATTGGCCATCATGTTACTATTAATGATAGTTTGGGTGGTATCCATGGACACTTCGCCCAATCCATTAACCGACATCCCATTCACCATATTGACAGCTTCAAATAGAAAAAATAAAGAAAACATTATTACAAATTTAAAAAACTACCATTTCTAACACCTTGAGCATCCAATTGACTCCAGTAATTCTCACTTGGTGACACGTTTGAAATACCGGGAGGGGGCTGTACGGGTGCTCCTGTATATCTAAAGTATGGATTTTTCAAATCTAGAGTATTTTTCGAACTTTGGTTTGTTCCTTCAACTGCTAAGTCTATAGTAACGTCGTAACTTTGTCTAGAAAAATTCAATAAAGCAATTTGAAACAATCCCGCCTTTTTTACCTTTTATTAGCCACAAGTAATACTCGCCCGGTTAACACCTGGCCTTGTTTAAGTAATAACGGCTGTTCTAATAAGCACCTAACTTGATACCAGTGTGTTAGAGGCTCAGTTGGACCAGTACTAAGCCATATTGTTTGTTGTGAACCGGCGAAAGCTACATCAAACCAAAATGCTAAACCATGACAAGTTCCTGATTCTAAAATATGGAACTCCAAAGGAATATCTAGAAATCTCTCATGAGCAAGTGGGAGAAACAAGCGACTAACAAACCTATAGTGTGAAGATCAGTTTCATGAGCTTCAGAAAAATCTACAACGTGCCTAATCGATTTGCTCATGCAAATTCTAATATCGAAAGTATCAACAATTGGTTGTCTAAAATATTCCTTGACGGCGCAATTTTGAATTGCGGACAAATTCACCCCATGGAAACACGTTTGAAACCTGTAATGAAATCACTAGTTAAAATACATGTGACATTAAGCATAATTACCAAAAATTCGCTTTGCTATACTGTTCCATGTAGAGAGAATCGTCGGTGAATGGTGCTATGTGGAGATCCCCCCTCGACGGATACATTTTTCCACCTGGTAACAACCATTTTTTCGCGTGTAAGTAAGTCTCCAACATTCTCTCATTGTAAAGCATGTAACCCATTGGTTCGGAAATAATTACATCTACTTTTTCTGGAAGTTCAATTTCTTCTATTTTACCAGGAATAACTTTTATTGAGTCTGACAAATTGTTAGCATCCACCAATTTCTAAAGTCAATTGTTAGTACGTTTTTAGCGAAATATCCATGAAATTACCTGCGCAAAATGTGCCATTGTAGACGCTTCCACCGCATAAATCCTCTTAGCGCCAGCTTGTGCAGCAAAAAATGACAGAATACCAGAACCAGCACCAACATCCAAAATTACTTTATCCTTAAAGTCGTCTAAGTTACATAATATTGCTCTTTGATACGTATATGTCCTAACAAAGTCTTGTAACATGTTTTGTTGTTGTGACAAGTAACCATAAAATTGGAAATACTGAGTTGCTGATGAGTCTTCTGTTCTGACAGAAAAAACTGATGCACCTTTTCCAGACTTGACTTTTGTTATAGCTATTGTAAAGCTTCTCGCGTCTAGAAATTAAACACAATTTACAGATCTCTTGGGTTTTTTCTTCAATTACCTTCAATGGAACCGAATTTAAACAACAGAGCTTCATTGTCAAAGGAAAATATGTAGGATTTAGGCCCCACGCGGCAACATTCCGAAGATGAACTAATTGGAAATTCTGATAGAACATGAGAGTCGTCACCTAAAATAAACGCCAAAAATCCTTAGACAACCAAACATTTGCTTGGTTTTAGATAAGACAAAAGTTACAAAAAAAAAACGACAAGGTGCAACACTAATCCAATTTTTGAAATGCGCAAATGTCGTGTAATCCCAGTAATGAGGAAAATATAATTTACGAAAAATTTCATAATATTGACAATAATAAAAAAAGACAATAATGATACCTGAATGATGCTACACAAAAATATCACTTTTTTATACATACCGTCCAGTAATTTAATGCTAATTCCTTGTGGATCATAATCAGCTCTAAGTTTCACTTTTTTATTATATTTAGGATTGCAAACAATGTCTTCTGTCACATTAAAAACTTCAACTTCCCAGATCCTAAGCGCCATTTTTCGCCAGTCACACACTACCGCACTCGCATTTGCAACAAACAACGGTAGCTTCCGTCGGTATTGTAACAAACTGTAATACCGACACCTTTAAATTAAACCGCAATTGTCCTCCCAACCTGTTCAAGAACCACGCCAAATTAAAATTTTTAAAAAATTTGCACGACTTTAAACAATCGTTGCGTAATTTTGTCTATTTTCATTTATCAGTACATAGTAACACGGGTAATGAGCCGGAACGGACACAATGCTGCCCCCCATTGGTGATCCATGAAATAGAAAATAAAACACCGGGGAAAAATTAACTATTTATTTGGAAATGAAACATGGGGCCACTTTATTTTTAAATAAAAAAAGTACAAGGGGTTGCTTAAATCTTGTTGAAGGCAGCAATGTCTACACTTTGAACGTAGTCTTCAATGGCTGTGATCTCGTCCTGTAGCCAATCAATTGAGATTTTCTCGTCTTCAACCACGCAGGAAATTTGTAATTTGTGGATGCCGTAAGCCAAAGGGACGAGTTTGGCGGCGCCCCATAGAAGACCGTCGGACGAAATCTTCCTGACTTCCTTCTCAAGCTGTTTCATGTCGGTTTCATCATCCCAGGGTTTCACGTCGAGAATCACATTTGATTTTGCGATTAAAGCCGGCTCTATATTTAAACAAATTAGTCGGTTATTTTAATATTCTTTTTATTTACTTTTGGATTTTTTCGCGTTGTAGGCGGCGAGTCGCTCCTCTCGCAGTTTAGCGGCTGCCTCATTTTCCTCCTCAGATTCAGAACCAAACAGATCCACATCATCGTCGTCGTCGGCCTTGACAGGGGCTGCCTTAGCTGCCTGTGCAGGTGCAGCGCAAGTGGCGCTCTTTTCGACTTTGGACAAACGCAATTCTAGCTGTTTTATACTCTCCACGATCGCGTTAATAGCTGCGAAATAAATTATTATTTTGGGTTCGAGGGGTTGCACAAAACGTACTTTTTTCAAATTCGACCGCTTTTTTCTCAAAAAATTTGATCGCGCCGTGGTCGGTGGAGTGAGTCTCGGATACAGGGGCCTGTAATTTTGTTGCATAAGACAATGGCGATCATTAAGCCACTTGATTTGTTAGTATGGAATGTAAATGGGTTAGGGTAAGCCTTTACTCACATCTTTAAAAGAATCCCTACTTTCAATAAGAAGTTGTCTCGCCTTGGCAACTTCACCCGCCAAAGGTGTTACGGATGCCTACACCAAACAGAATACCATTATTGTTAATGAACCAGTCGCAAAATTGAAATGAAAATAAAGACCCAATTAGTAGGAAACAAGTGAACGCAAGTCACCTTCACAGAAAACAACATTTTTGCCAATTTTCAACTGTTAAACGACCATGAATTTAACGATTTTTGTTAGATTTTAAAGAATTGGGAGCGAATTGATTACTACTCTAATCGGTTTTATTTTTGTTTTGGTTTTTTAGTCACGTACCTTTGCCAAGTTTTCATAATACTTCGTCTCTGCATCCTCGTAAATTGACTTGGTGATCCAGATATTCTCGTATTGCATGTATTCCATTGCGATGCGGCTAAAAAAGTTTCAGGTTATAGCACACGTGTAACAATTTTTAAGAGAACGTATTTATTAAATATTTTAATAACCTGTGTAAAGTTGAAGCTTAACTTTGATTCGCTGTGTTTATAATAATTACCTAGAATTTCGCTGTTTTTCTTAAATTTCTCCCAGTCAGTTATGTCAGTAAGACAGCTGTTTCTGGAAAAGGTTATAGTTATACCAAATCGAATAATCGATAGCAACGACACTAGCGGTAACTTTCCAAACTATAAGTCCAAGTAATGCCAAAAAAAATTTATTTGAAATATTACAAAAATATAGTCTTTTTATTGACTACAAGACTATGTTAAGTTATGTTTATAGAAATCTACAACATTTTACATGTTTAAAGCTGAATCGTGACCTATATCAGAAGTAGACACATTACATGTAAATTTACAAAGGTAACATTTACAAATCAAATATAGATCTCAATGCCTAAACAATATATTTCAAATCAGTTGAGAAAATTTAAAAATTCAGTCTTTTGATTAATTCATGCTAATACAAAAATTCAAAGTTTATGATTAAATCGAACGAAATGTTAACCTTAGCAATCTAAGTTAATAAATTTACAGATATAGCAAAACATTTACAAATATAGATCTCAATAATTATAACTATTGATCACAGTAATTATATTTTGTAATTTTATATCATTAAAATTCACAAAACCTTTGCATATTTAGTGGCGTATGCCATTAAAACTTATTTCTGTTTAATTACAATGCAATTACCTGAGACGTTATTTGCAAAGTCTAAAAAAGTAACTATGTAGGATATAAATAATACATACGAACGAGCAAACTAGAACCTAAGAACAAAGATAAAAAATACAAACCTAAACTAGATATAAACAATAGATACAAAACATACGAAATACGAACGAGCAAACAAATAGAACCTAAGAACAAAAATCAAAAATACAAACCTAAACTAGGTACAAAAATACAAATATACAAAACACAGTTAAGTCGAATCCCTGTTCCCGTCTTGACCTAAAATAAGTTCAAAAATTTCGTCCAAAGTCATCAAATTGTGGTCTACAGGTGCAGCCCCGTTAGTCAACTCTGCCAAACTTGCAAGTTCTTCACGCAAATCAACAATTTGATTGTTGTCATCTGCTGGAACACTTGCAGAATCCTCCGGATCTGTAGTCGGGCTATCACTCTTTGGTCGTAATTTATTCAATCTGTAGATTGTTGCTGTCTCCTAAATAAACTTTGTTAAAAAAGGTAAACTACGATAAGAAATTCTTACAAAATATTCCATGCTGGCAATATGGGTTTGAAACGCGTAATTTTCACTTTGGGGTCCAGATTGGACCCGTCGGAGAAGACCGGCTGAAAATCGTGTCATTTCCTCGGGGTGAGGCCCCCCGAGACAAGAGTACAGACGCGGATCTGGGGCGTCTTTAATGATGATATAAAAGACTTCCATATAGTTGACGCAAGATTCCAATTGAGACCAATCGAAACCTAATATATAATATTATTGCTGTTATTGTAATAAGTTAAACTAACCTGAGACAGCTACAGCAGTGTCGCGTCCATACATATAGTACATTGCGGCAGCAGCAATCACACTATAGCCAAATTTGAGAAATCCCGGATCAAGTGATAGCAAGTCAATCAGTTGCGAAGCACGAGTGAACTGGTAAGCGGAATATTGTGGAAAAACAAAGTCTTTGTTGAAGTCCATATTCAGTTTAGTTCTGATGAAATCGGTACTTTTATGGTGTAATTGCATGTATAAATTAAGCCAATCAGTAGGAGTTGTGAGTACAACTTCCCAACCTAAACTCTGTAACAACAAAGTGAGAAAAAAATCGTGCAAAATTATGCAAAACTTACATTTAGTATTAAAACTTCACAAGAGATCATGTCTTTAGATTGGCATGCGCCATCACAGACATAGGAAAATTCGTTAAGATTCGGAGGATAAATTTCTTCGACTTTGGCGGCGATATACAGACATGTGATACCAACTAACTGGAGGAGACTTTTGGGTATATCAGGTCTGATAGACAGGAATCGGTCAAAGTAATCAACGCTTAAATAATACGTGACTCTTCTTAGATGGTAAACGGCGGCAACTTCCATCAACCAATCAAGAAGAATCGCTCTCATACGAGGAGTAACACTTTTAAAGTCATTGAAAAGCCTTGGGTTGCGCAATTTGAGCAAAGCCTCTTCTTTATATATCATGAAATCCCAGACTTCGACGCAATCCGGGTGGCCGCGAAGACATTCGGGGACTTGACGTGAGGCTTTACTAAAATCTCTTTCGGACGATCGCATCGTCCGAGCCGAAGCCATACGTTGCCGTTTGCGAGAATGGGGGGTTTTATGAACTTGCGATAAAGAAGGTTTCTGCAATTTCTTCGTTTCACTAAGTCCATTTTCAATAATCTTCTCTTACCGAATCGTTAGTGGACTCGGATGTAGACTGTTCTTCCCTCCCTTGTGCTTTGTTACGAGCAGATTGCATGTTTTGTTGAGCGCGACGTTTTGTTGCCTCCCCAAATTCAAACCCCGATACTAACTGCTTGCCGTGTATTTCAAGCAATTCTGGCAAAGGAATTTGATCGGAATTTTCATAACCGTACGCCGCGTCCCCGACTGCCCCCTCGGTCGGAACACCCGGATTCTTTTCGCCAGAAATGTTGCTGCTAAAAATCGAACGTCATTTCAGAGGCATCTACTACTACGTTAAAAATTACCCGTCAATGTTCTCTTTGTTTGATTCAACCCAAAGTATCATATTGTGTCCGCTAATAACAGATTTAGTACTAAATAGAAAAGTCAACGAAACAATGTAGTGGCGGATTTACCATAAAATTGGGTAAAACTACGCTATCATTCTCCCTAATTTATAACTGAAACGGTAACACCGAGTTTTGTTTTTAGAAATTGCGTATGTATTATCAGGTAGCTCAAATTAATAATAACAAGTAAAATGAAAAATAAGTTAAAGAAATATTAGGCGATTTTTATAGTTTAATTAAAAATGAAATAAACATAATTTACATGTCCAGTTAATAAACTATATAAATAAAAAATACGCATAGTAAATAATAATTATAAGAAGGAATTAATTGTTTAATACTCGTAGATGAAAATGTTTACCAAAATGTGACTGTTAATTTAACGATTTAGATGTCTACTGAGCATTATACAATTAGAGATTTTTGTCATACTTAAAAAATATGTAACTAATACCTACTTTTTAATCGCGTATATTATTTTATGATGCATAAACAACAATTATCATTTTTCATTACCCTTTGATGGTAGAAAAATGTAGGGATGGCCCCCAAAAAAATAAATCCGCCACTGATTGCATACTACTAGTAAAAAACAGCTAACGTTTCAGAAGACCACAACAAGTTAATTTCCTCCGAAAGTTCGACTGCTTACTTAAACACAAACCTCTTTTCAGCGGTATCAGTCTTCTTTGGTTCATCTTCTTTATTTCCTTTATTTAAATCATCCTTTTCCTCTTCTGAATCACTTATGATAAAAATGGTGTCCCTAAAATATATATATATATCAACCATTACGAATAAATCCGATAAATACACTTACATCTCATCTTCCTCGTCGCTAGACTCTTCGCTGCTAATAGAAATTCTACAAAAACAATCTGTAATAAAAATGACAATAACAAACAGATATCTTACGCTTGCGAATTTTCATTGAATTTCGGTGGACCCATATTGGTGTTCATTTGCGGAGCGCTAAAATTTGAAAATCCCCCCTGTTGACCGTAGTTATTCCCAAAATTTTGCGGAATGTTTGGTTGAGGCTCAAAATTTTGATTAGAATAATAAGAATTGTCGGTAGAATCTGCAAAAAAGTTGGGTACGTCATTCAGAAACTCATCGAATGCTGCATCGAAAGCTCGATCGAATGCTGCATCGAAAGCTCGATCATTGAAGAATGAAGACTCATTCCAGTCAAAATTGCCGCTACAGTAGCCGGCGAAGCGTTCTGCAAATGCTTCAAAAGGATCTTCAGCAGTTGGGGGTGCGTTGGGAAGATCAAAATATTGAAAATAATCAGGCTCGGCGTAAAAAGTCGAGCTGGCGTCTGACGGTTGCGAAAATAAAAAATCTTCACCTGAATTAGCGCTGTGATGCCCTGGTTGCTCTCCGAATCGAGGAGGATTCGGGAATGCTTCCGCGCCTGCAGGCTCCGGCCTGTTTTCAGCAGTTTCGGTAGATGGAGAATCCTTTGGTTCAGAATGAAAGTGTGCTGGTTCTGGACGAGCACACGTACGTCTTGTCTCAGAATAATATAATGCGAAAAGTCTTATGGTCCCGTCACGAGTTTGCGAGGCTCTAGCACCCGCCGCAAAAAACTCTGAAAAGCGATTGAATTGTATCACATTTTGCCTTCGTGGCAGACACTAATTCTTGGGCGCAAAAATGAAAAAACGCGAAATCTTGACTCTACCTTATAAGAAATTGACTAGCAATTACATTTTAATAACAATTCTCGCCTCAGTGTGTATAAACTGTGACTTATTTAACAAATTTGGAAACCATTTGTTAGGTTATGAGCGCCAAAACTTTTCCCGCTTGGAATCCCTTCGAAGTTACCGAAATTTTTCATTGAACATAAATTTTAAAATTTATCACTTATTGTTTTACCCAATTACACCGAAAAACCTGACCCAATCATTTATATTAAGCAAAAAAAAGCCTGACTAAAAAGTGAAAAAACCGGGAAAGTAAACTTTCCCAAGTGTAATGAAAACCGTTATGTAATTCATTCTGCGAATACTGCAAGTATTAAATAACCAATTTACGATAAAATTCTTTAATAATCTACCAGAACAGTAATGAAATAGCTCATATACCTTGGTAACATATCAGCGATTTGCAATGCCGATATCTCCACAAAGTTTGAATTACCACCAAAATAATCAAAATAAAAGATAAAACACATCCAAAAACTCATTCCAACACAAAATCAGTAGAGACAAGCTGAAATTTTTACACCAACAACTCATTTAAAAAGATTCTTTCGCGAACTTCTATGATTGAACTCATCAGGTGAAGATTTGTGGATAACATCAACAAATAGTACGCGGCAAATGTAAAAACATGCGCAAACTTACTTTCCTCCATGTGTTCAGCTTTTGGAGACAAACTGGTCCTTATCACCACTTGTTTTAGGGTACAAACCTAGAGAGCTTCTTCTTGCGTCGACGCGTTCAGAAGAAAGAGGAAGGTGACGCTACAAAATGGCGCAGCTAACGTCGCTAATGACAATACGTGATCTGTGGGCAATAAAAACCCTAAAAAATTGCCACGTCATCAGATTTTTTTCCTTAATTGTAAGGATAAGGCTGATTTGTCAATTTCTTAGCCACAATGGTGTGTGGTCTTGGCAAAACTGAGCAATGTGTAATTGCAAAAAATTATAAAAATTGATATTTCAGACAATTTCTTAAAATTCAAATTTTTAACGGTCATTCTAGTTACTAGTGATCGTGTTCGTCATTTAGCATGGGTGAGTAAAGTAAATAATTTTGACAAAAAATTGAACCAAATCTTTTATTGTCAATTATTATATATGAGTAAAACACAAAAGTGATTTTTTCCTAACTTTAGTATGTAATATATTTCAAACATTTTTATAACGGTCATTTAGTTGGTAATTAAGAAAACTGCATATAATTTTAGCAAGTGCAAGGTTGGCAAACTTGTTTATTAAATTTAAATAAATACCAAAAAGCTCGGTTTCAAATACAGATTTTGTTTTTGGAATTTGTTTTTACAATTGGCATAAACAATTTTATTACATTTTAACAGAAGTCGTAGTTAATAAATAAGCAAATCCGTACAAAATTAATAAAATGATAACGAAAGCTTCCATTATAATAAACTTTGAAAGACTCATGCCTATTTCTAACCAGGAGCCTATATTTGTGATATAATACAAAAGTTCAAGTAACATTAAATCTGAAAACATCAATACTATACAAAACATGTTAAGCGTATTACTTTTACAAAATAAATTCACAGCTCTGTATGCACAGCTAGTAAATAAGAAAGGTACCATTATTCTTAAGAGTATCAGTCCTGCCATTTTAAATGGACTAAAAATAGTAAGGAAACAACGAACCCACATTGGATCAAAAGAATTCAAACTTGCTATGTTTCCAGTCCCGAAAAATCCTATAAAAATTAAAACAACCTGTCACAGAGTTAAGGAATACAAAAAAAAACAGAGTAAAATAACGTATTAGAAAGGATACAAAGAAAAACGCTCGCCGAAAATCATCATTTTGTTGCGATTTATCTCTTTCAAAAGCCCTCTTAAACTCCACCTCACCCCAGTTTTCGCAATGAAAACATCGATTTTCTAATATCAGCCATACATAAAGTAGACACATGTAAAAAAACAAAAACAAATTTTCATAATTGGACGTGACCATCAAGTAGAATGTCCCAAATCCAATAAAAATACTGCTAAGGCGGGAGAATACTTGAACTGGTGAAAACAGTATGGCAACAATTGGGGTAACTACAAACATGCAATTAATTTCAAAAATGGTCAAACTAAGACTACTCACAAGACCAAATAAATGCTACACTTTTAAGGGGTGAATCTGACGCCACTAAGCCATATTCCACCGATAAAGTATATAATGGAGTCAAGACCATCATTCCATATTGCACACAGATAATTTTACTCGACTTCAAGCGATTCATAATAAATTTGTATGCAGCGATACACCATAAAATATAACCAGAAAGACTAAAATTATTAGGTTTTAGTGCAAATTGTTACTTACTAGCTGCTGGTATTGAATGTTGTGGTCATTTGTGGCAAAAACGGGAAAATTGACACAATAACGCAACAAACAATCCAAACTGTTTTTTGCTGCCGATTAGTGTGACGTCTTAACGATTTTGAGTAAAAAACAGAGGCTAATATGAGGTAAATTACAATACTTAGTGATTTACGATTATGAAATCCTTGCACCTGTAATAGAAAATTACTAAAACGTTATTTTTTATTGTAGTAATTACTAATAATCTCAGTCCAAGAAAATAAACCAAAAATTGGACCAAAGCCTCTCTAAAACCCGAACGTTTTACTTGTCTCAAAGCCTCTAAAATATAAACATGACGACGAACGAGAATTTGTACCATAAAAATTGGGAAAAGGAAATATACGTAGTACATCATTGGAAGTGACTGAACTGGAACAAAAACATCACTAAAAATTATCATAAATATTGGACATACCTATCGATAAATACAAGGCGTTTAAGTATAATGGCACGAAAACTAATACTTCAATATAAGTGACTATTTTTCCATGTGATGTATTTTGAGGAATACTGACATTAAAAGTTGCTAAATAAATGATCCACGCTACAATTCCCACAGTTATTGAGATTAAAATCGGGAGTTGGTAGTAATTGTGATAATAATCAGAACCTTCAATTAGAAAATCAATTATTTTTTCTGTTTCAACTTTCTGAAAAAAATATGTTTGACGTAGAAACACTCAAGAAACGCCTTACAAGTGAATCAAAATGTTGTGAACTTGATAGATATTTTAGATGATTAATTCTTGACTCAAGTGCTTCCCTTGTGACTCCTTGAAAGGGCACAAATCGTATCGCATTTCGCATCCTTCTGTTTCTTTTGATATTGAAGGTCTCCATTAATTGTAAAACATTCGAAATCATCATTTCGGCCAAATTATCTTGCGATGTTTCAATGTAATCAACCGGCAAGCGTCCCTGAAGCGATCAATTATTTTTTTCTTCAAATTTATATGACTTACCAATGAATTAATAGGGTAATTAATACCGATAAGTGCAGATAATAAGGGTGCAATATCGATTTGTTGCACATCCTTACGTTTTTTGTCAATTTTAATCCCGGCCCCCCAAGTAATTAGGGGAGTTTTGGTTTCATGGTCAGAACCAGAGCCATGTGAGCCCCAGTTTGTCATACCATGGTCGGCAGTGAACACATAACTGGTGGACTTGTCGGGGAAAACACGTTCAAAGAGTTGCTCAATTTGGGCAATATTTTCGTCAACAAATCTGATATTTTTCTTGTATTCTCTACAATAATGATGATGAAAATAGAGAGAAGTTGGTTAATTACACTTACAAAGAGTTGGGTTTAAATGCATGTCCAGCAGTGTCAATGCCAAGCAAGTGAAGAAAAAATAAATTTCTCTTTTGTTTGAATTCACACAAATCGCAAGTTTTTTGTTGTTGGATAAAAGTTTCAACTTTGTCAAAAACCCAGGAATCTAGTCCAATTGTGTTATTATTGCCAAAGTCTTCCAAACTCGGCTCGTATGAATGTAAGTGAATGTGTGGCAAATCATCTAAAAAAAAATTATTTGAGTTAATATTAATTAAATTTCTTTGTACCTCTGTTAAACATGTTAATAATACTCGGGCCGCCCCAACACCACGCATTCCTACTCTGATTAATTACGGAATCAAAATCAACAGGATTTACTTTCCAGCCTTTCAGCAAAGCAGCAGGATCTTCATAAATTCCTCCAAGTAAAGCTACATGTCCTGGACGTGATTCTGTTGGTACTCTAGTATGAGCAATTCCCCAAGAACCACGCGTTTCTTTTATTTTACTAAAAAATATTTATATTACTGGAGAAAAAACGATCCAAATTTTTACTTCAAATTAGGTGCATTTTCTGTCTGATTTTCCCCGAAGATTCCCTCAGCTCTCAAACCATCAGCTACAAAAAGGACAAGACGTTTAGCAGGGCTGCTATTTGTTGATAAAATGGGGGTCATTCCATTATCAATAGGGCTAGAAAAGTAGATATCGAAGGCAGCTTTTAGAACAAGACCATGCACAAAAAATCCGAAAGAAATTAAAATGAAAACTTTGCGATTTTCTAGAAACATGTTTCGTTACAAATTATTTTATTTAACAGAAAAACGGGTCATTTGGAGATGTTTTTGTTTTCTTAAAATAAACAAAAAATTAGGTTATGATACATGTCAATGTGTTGCCAACACAAGTGCTGGTGGAGCTAGCAAGATCGAAATTACAGTCGACCAAAAATGTGTTGCTTGTGTCACTGTTGACGCTTTTCACCCACTATCTGTGCCACTATTCTCGTTTTGTGGAGCTAGGGTTATAAAACCTAGAAAAATGAGCATGTGCAATTGCAAATGACTGTTGTAGAAGTGTTTTTGTCGATTGCAATGTAATTTTGTTACTATAAATAAAAACTTAAATGAATTATGTTGGTTTTTTTTGTATACGTTCGATTCAAAGACAAGTTTATTATCGAGATCTTCTATAAAATCATTGTTAACTTTTTTCTTCAAATGTCATCCCGTGTAGCGATTTTCTTTGTTTTTGCAGAAAATATGCCTGATAAACTAGGATAGGAGTTCTAATCCCACTGAAAGCAATTTTTTTGTTTTTTTTTCTTCTTTTCATTTCTAATGACACAAGGCGACAAAAAAAAGTCATGTCATAACAACTTGACAAATTATATATTGTTAGAAATTAAACAACGGAACTCAAAACACTGCACTTTTATTGCTCAAAATAATTACACAAAATTATCAATAAATTATAGCGGCAACTTGTCCGAGCGTCTCGTGAATACTGAGCAATCACGATTCGACCGGCAGCGGCTATCGGCACTTACATAACGTCCCTTAGCACAAAGAAAATGTGTCATATCAAAAAACACATCACCTGACAATTGTAATCGCTTCTAGAATTTTCGAACAATTATTCAATAATTGTGGATTACCCAATCCTACCCAATTTTGCACTAAATAATAATAAATCTTATTAACAATAAATAAGAGAACAAACAATCCCTCAACAACTAAAAATTAAATAAAAAAAAAAACAATTTCCCATTTCTAACAATATCATTTTGTTCGTCTCAGTGAGACAAATCAAATGCACTAAAAAAAATTTTAGTCCACACACTTGAAACTAAATATTTTTTTTCTAATTTAAATGAATTTAAAATACGTTAACTTTAAAAATCATTACACAATAACTATTAGGCCGATTTCCTTCAAATAAAGACCATTCTAAAGGGATGGAGTTGCCCATTAGAATGATATACAGTATGTTATTGAAATGCGTTAAGAAAATTTAAACGGTGATAGAACTCATCAAAATAAATTACTTTGCTATTTACCATTTTTTCGAAAAATCTTTGTAAACCCAGATAAAATTTTAATTAGTTTGAACGTAAATTCTAGTACCCGCCAATGTCTCCCTGCGTACATTAAAAGCGAAAGAAGATAAAAACTTAGATAGCCAAGCAAAAACCAATTCTTTATTCGTAGTAGGTGAGAGTGACATTTAAGTTACGCATCACACTTGATCAAGGGCACTAACCTTCAAATTAAATGTTCGAAATGACTCCCTCCGTTATCGATGTATGCTTGTGCCCTTCGAGCCATAGAAGCTTTAGTTTTCACCAACATCTCGGAATTTCGTCGAATTGACTCGGCAGTATTATTCACAAGTCACAAGGATTTAAGTCCGGTGAACGAGCTGGCCATAAAACTGGTCCATTATGACCTATCCACCGATTTGTTTACTTAAAACAAATAAAGAGTACCTGCGTACTAATTAATGCAAATAAAGAGTTTTTTTGTTGTAAAAATGACCACTGAAAGTTCAGAAAGCTAAAGCAAAGTGAACAAGTCGAAATCTGAATGAAAAGTGATTTGATTGGAAAAAGATTTGCCCTTATATTTAAGGTTCGTGCCTTAAACTTCTAGATCCTCTTTGCTCAATGATCAGTGGTCATTTTTACAACAAAGATGCAATAAGTCACTGTTTTATTTTGTTGGTACATTCTACGATTAGCTTCAATTAGCTTGTAGGTAGTAGTTGTTGTGATAACAGTTGCACACGAAGCAACTGACTTATTGCATTCAACATCAGTAGAAAGTGATGAGAAAGCATTAGAACATTTTCAAAAAAAAGTTCAGAAAGCTAGAACAAAGTGAACAATTTAGAATCTGAATGGAAAGTGATTTAATTTGAAAAAGATTTGCTCTTATATTTAAAGCTACTGCTTTAAACTTCTAGATCCTTTTTGCTCAATGATCAGTGATTATTTTTAGAACAAAAAAACTCTTTATTTGCTTTAATTAGTACGCAGGTATTTTTATTGCACCAATCACGTGTGTGCATTATTCGCGCGAATTGACGTCACTGGAGTTTTCGTTAAAAAATAGGACACGCAACCAAACATATTATTAAGTGAAAAAACTAGAATTCCGTAAAATAAATACTGATAAAATATTTTTTATTAAGGGTAAAATAAATAAAATATACAGGTGCGCCAGAACTCGCGCCCCGAGAAAAATGCCATATAAGGTAAAATACCAGGAACATAAAAAAATGTTAAAAAAAAATTATCTATAAAAATTTCGAAGTTATGAGAGTTGAAAATTTGCAGTTTAACTGTTTCTGTTGAAAAAATAATTTTCCAAGTTTTTTTTGTTACTTGCTAATTTTTTTCCTTTCCCCAAAATTTTCTACCAATAAAAACTTTATTTACTTCATCTTGTGTAGCGAACTGAGAATATAGAAGGCGAAGTCATTCGCAAAAATTTCTAATTATGATTCTGGCTCTATTTGATTATGTAGAAGTAATAAGACTAATAAGAGTAATAAGCTAATTATCTGACTTTGCATCGCATGTATGAAAAAAAAACAACAATATAATTCATGTAGTTATTTATCACAATTATAACAAAATTACATTGGAATCGGCAAAAAATTTTCTACAACAGCCATCTGCAATTGAAGGTGCTCATTTTCCCATGTTATCTAAATTTTATGCTTTATATTGTGAGCGCCGGGCACAAACGCTAGACCAACCCCCTAGTCTTTCAAAAATCGATTATTAAAATTGCCAAGTCAAAGGTACAACTCCGGAATTTCGATAAGAGATACAGATATGGAGTTAGCTCCGTTCTGAGATGTTGTTCAGGTGTGACTCGGTATTCGGTAAGATTGACGAACTATCGAAAATTAACGAATGAGGAGATAATTGTACTGGTCATTTAACCATAAATTAGTAAGGTCGTCATAATATTTTGATAAGCTTAAAACGTCAGTTAAAATTTAACTCGTTGATGGTTGATAAGGTAGCGCTGCACTGGTCTAATTAGGGTTGCCATGGGTTAACCCAAGGTCTTAATTTATCTCTCTTAAGTATGTTTCCGGAAACCGGGCCTAAATGCAAATTTTTCTGTCATCACAAGATTAATTTTTTTAATGTGTTGTATTTTGACAACTTTTTCGAATATTACCTTAAATAACTATCTCTTATCCGAAAAATAAATCTGTCAGGCACGGATGAGGTAAATTTGATCGTAAGGGAACAACAAATGAACATCTTAACAGATTAGCAATGGAAGGAAGCACCAGTCGTAATAGTTCCTACTCATTTGACAGCGTACGTAAAAATACTTGAAACAATTTTTTTTTTGCTCATGATGAGGTATTCATCGCATTCAAAGGCTTGACCAAAATAGAGCAAACTTAAACTTACAATCTCTAATTTAGTTATTTGCAATAAACCTGAGTAGCAAATAATCAGCAAAAAAAAATGAAGACAATAAATAACAAGTACTACTGCAAATGGTTAAAAATGGTCATAAGCGTAAAAGGTGTAAAATACAACAAAACCGCTTATATGGGGGTTATGGGTAGTTTTTCGCCACCCAGAAATCACCGACACTTGGACGACCGATCCAGATCTTCAAGATCCTCTCGGTCATCGTTTAGTTTTGTTAATTTGCGAAGTTCTGCTGAAGTTTTGAAAATTCAACAAAATTTGACAGTGTCAATTAAATATTGAAGGAATTTCAAAAGATAAGTGCGATTTCTTATCGAAAATGGCTTTGAAGGAACATGTGGATGTCCTCGTACTTCAAGAAACTCACACTTCGTCGGATTTGGATCTCTTTTCCCATGGACAAATCTCTGGCTATACCTTGGTGGATTTTATCAATAGTGCTTCTTACGGTTGTGCGACATATGTTAAATCAGACTTCAAGGATTTTCAATCCATCGCCAAATCACAAGAAAACAACATCTTTTACCTCACTGTCAAAATTGCTGGTATATTTATTATTAACATTTATAAACCCCCTAATGATCAGTGGCCTGCAAATCTAATGCTGAATTATCATCCTGCTGTTTACATTGGCGATTTCAATTGTCGTCACAATTTGTGGGGTTATGCGGAGAATGAAAAAAATGGTCTTGCTCTTGTTTCATGGATGGAACTAAACAAGCTTCATTTGGTTTTTGACGGTAAAA
Organism: Tribolium madens; assembly: GCF_015345945.1. Classification (NCBI taxonomy): domain Eukaryota; kingdom Metazoa; phylum Arthropoda; class Insecta; order Coleoptera; family Tenebrionidae; genus Tribolium; species Tribolium madens. The sequence goes on along the minus strand of NW_025400995.1, from coordinate 6,747,887 downwards.
CTAGGAGGAGTTTTTATTCGGCCAGATGGAAGAAGGAATACAATCCTGATTTATGTTTTGTTACAATGAATAACGAAGTATCATTACAAACATCACGAGATGTACTATCTGGTTTTCCACGCAGCCAACATCGTCCGGTTATTGTTAAACTTGGCACCGAAATAAAGCAATTTCCTTCTCTTCCAAAACCTAGATGGAATTTCCAAAAAGCCAAATGGACTGAGTTTTCCAAACAAGTGGATAGTGATCTTCGTTGGATTTCCCCAATTGCAGTGAACTACCGCAAATTTGTTGGAGTAGTCAAAAATGCTGCTAAAAAATTAATCCCTCGAGGATTCAGGAAAAGTTATATTCCATGTTGGAGTGTTGAAACAACGAGCTTGTACAATTCATATATATCCAGTCCTAATCCAGAGAATGCCGATGCTGTATTAAATTCGTTAAATAAGGCGAGAAAAGAAAAATGGAACAGCTTAATGGAAGATTTAAATTTCACACATAGCAGTCGCAGTTCTTGGAAGCTTTTACAAAAACTTGGATCTTCGAACTTTGATCTGCCTAAGTCAGATTGTGCGATCAACCCAAACACTGTAGCTAGTCGTTTGGTAAACATTTCAAAATCTGTTAAGTTAGGAAGAAAAGAAAGGAAGGAGATGAAATGTCGAGTTCAAAAACAAAAAAGAAAGGCGAACATTTCAGACTACATCTATCGAGATGTTTCAACGTAGATGAATTAGAAGAGGCCATATCATCAACGAAGTGTAAAAAATCAGCTGGTTTTGATGGGATCTACCCAGAATTCATCAAAAATCTCGGAAGTTTTGCACTGAAATGGCTTACTTCTTTTTTTAATGATATTTTAATTTCAGCCCGTCTGCCTTCGGAGTTTAAAAAGACCAAGGTGATCGCAATTTTGAAAAAGGGAAAATCTCCACAGGAAGCGTCCAGTTACCGGCCCATTTCTTTGTTGAGTGTTTGTTACAAGATTCTGGAGAGGATGATTTATCAGCGCATTTCTCCTATTGTTGAGGATGTTCTTCCCCCCGAACAAGCTGGATTTCGACCWCAAAGAAGTTGCTGCGACCAAGTCTTAGCTTTAACGACCCACATTGAATCMGGTTTCGAAAAACYTTTAAAAACTGGTGTTGTTCTTTTGGATCTCACTGCCGCATATGATACAGTATGGAAGGATGGTTTAATACACAAACTTTATAAAATCGTACCTTGCAAACGGATTGTCAGTCTTATCGAGAGCARGTTAACAAATAGAAAATTTAGAGTTTTTATTGGCGAAAWATCAYGCAAAGTAAAAAKTCTTAATAATGGTCTTCCTCAGGGTGCWGTATTATCTCCATTGCTTTTTAATGTCTATACGAGTGATCTCCCTGATACACTTTCAAGAAAATTTGTGTATGCTGACGATATTGCTCTGACTTTTCAACACAAGGAATTTGATCAACTAGAAAAACAACTTTCCCATGATGCTTCTGCTTTGTGTGATTACTTCAAGAAGTGGCGTCTGTGTATAAACCCATCGAAAACAGAAGTTTCTTGCTTTCATTTGACAAATTCTCAAAAAGATAGGAAAATAAACATTTCATTAAATGGAATACCACTTAAGCACAACTTTCATCCGATCTACCTTGGTGTCACTCTTGACTGTTCACTTACCTACAAGTTCCACCTGAAAAAAATTAGACAAAAACTGAAAACAAGAAATAACATTTTACTAAAGTTAGCTGGTTCGACTTGGGGTGCTAATGCCAAAACTCTTTGTATCACAGCTCTTGCATTAGTTTTCTCAACGGCAGTATATTGTAGTGCTGTATGGATGAACAGTTCACATAGGTACAAGCAAAATAGATGCACAATTAAACACTGCCATGCGAGTCATAACTGGCACTTTAAAATCAACTCCCACTGAATGGCTTCCAGTACTGTCTAACATTGCTCCGCCTCTACTAAGAAGAAAACTTTTAGTAAAGAAACTCTGGAAAAAATATAGAGAACATCCGCAAGATTTTCCAGTATGGTCTGACCTGATTGCTCCCGAAAATCGATCAAAATCTAGAAAACCCTTCTGGCTTGAAACGGCAAATATTGAAAACTTCTTCGTTTCTGATGAGTGGCGCAACATGTGGTCAAATGTTCAACTTTTCAATAAAGATCTAATAGTAGATCCAACAATAAGAGTACCTGGAATGGATCAGCCAAGATGGGTCTGGGTGAAATTGAACAGATTAAGAACTGGTCATGCTAGATGTAATTCTGTTATTTAAATGGGATGCTGTTGAAAATCCATATTGTCAATGTGGTCAAGTAGAAGAATCTGTACAACATATTGTCGAAGAGTGTCGACTTACGAGTTTTCAAGGAGGCTTCACAGAAATTCATGATTTGTCGCCAGAAGCTAAAACTTGGTTGTCTACTTTCAAAACTTTATAATTTTATTTATGTACTTTTTTATGTATTGTCATACGAATATATATATATATATATATATATATATATATATATACATATATGGGGGTCATGGTGTTGATAAATCAGATAATCAGATTTACCAATAAAAAAAAAATAAAAATTAAAAAAAAGAAAGTTTTAATTTTACACAGCGTTGTAAAAAAAATATATTGAACAAACACGATCCCTAGAATTTAATGACTTTGATTTTTAACTTTGCTCCAGTCTTTGATTTCAAAAAGTTTAGTTCTTACGTAACAGTAATAATAGGATTTAAGAATTCCAAAGACCTATGACACATTATTTTCTTGTTTACTAAACATTCGTAAAAGCAAATAAAAAGAAATCGATTTAACAGAAGTTGATAATTGTTTCCAGAACTGTAATATTTTTAATAAGGCAAAATTTTACTGGAGGTGTAACAATAAAACATCACCACGTAAAATCTTTAATTTTCTGTATTTACTGCTGATCAATTGGTAAAACCTCAGTTACCTATTTTAATAACAATTAGATGACATATACTCCAATAATAAAAACAAAATATCAAATTTGATGGTTTCTTTTTCCAATTTCTTACCGTTTGGTAAGCTTCTGTTTATAAGCGAAGTGTAGAACTTCTAATACTGAATCACAAATTATAACAACAAGCAAAATATTCCAACAAAATATTTCAAAGCCGCCCATACCAGCCCAGTCATTTTAGTTAATAAAAATAAAGGAGTCTAAAGGACTTCGCTTTGGTTTTCGGCCCCCTTGGGACCATTTGTCAATTTGTCAAAAGGAAACGTGGTCATGCTCAAGTTCTGCTTCTGCTTCATGCATTTACAAAATTCTATCTCATCTATTATAGGTACCTCCGAAAGATAAAGACAAAATATTTAGTGAGGAAAGGGGGAAAAGTCATTAGAATTTTGTAGCCCTAAATAAGCTAATAACAGGTAAAGGAAATTCTGGTGACTCAAAGACGTTCAAAATTTTCAAATAACTCATTGTGTTAACGCAGTGGGCATGCCACGTGAAAAGATCGGGTGGAGCGCTACAGTAAAATTATATATTTTAGACTCACAGGGGTCACAGGCAATAAGGAATGCAGTGACGATAATTTTTAGGATAGAGTAACTCCAAATGTTCATTTGGGTCTAAATAATACACTTAAAAAAGGAGGATGGGAGTTTCTCCATGGGAAGCTTTATTGGGCTACCAATAGGGTTTTCTTGCCAGGGTGGACAAAAGAAACAGTGCAATTACTGTCGACAGTTGAGGTCACCAAACCAAACTTTGTAAAAAAGTTTCTGTTTCGACTCATTTTGAGTTTTTTTGAAAGCCTGCTTTTGTGGGTAAAATATATGATGTGGCTCGTTTTAAGTTTTTGAGAGCCTGCTTTTGTGGGTCTGTGCACAGTTGATAATTACGAGCGTATTGGTTTGCCCGTAAAGCACGTGTAGGACTGTTTTGTTTTTGAGGCTCTTAATCTGTAGGATGTGGGCAAGACGTTGTTCTCATTGGCTCTAGTCTGTGTTAATCTGGAGGATGTGGGCAAGACGTTGCTCTCATTGGCTCTAGTCTGTTTTAATCTGGAGGATGCAGGACAAGACGTTGTTCTCATTGGCTCTAGTCCGAGGGTAATCCGATCCGTTACCCTCACCGAGTTATCTAGAGAACGCAGAGTACCACCTGGTTGGTGGCGTGAGTGTTAACTCCCCCTCGTGTTGAGGCAGTAAGGCCGTACTATCCTGTTGTTGCTCGAGTGTAGTTTTTTTATTAATGTCTATTTTTTTTCCTGTTTATTTAGTTGTATCTCCCATGGTGCCTTGCATGAGTTCCGCTGAGTCAGAATGGCCGTGTGAGCGCCGGGCACAGACGCTAGACCAACCATCTAGTCTTTCAAGGTGACACAAGGTTATCGCTGTTCCCAGACGTCAGGAATGCGTAACTAACAGTCCCAGCGAGGGGACAAGAAACCACTTGAGGCACGAAAAACACGGGAGATTAGTTTTTAGTTCAGTTCATTTCTACACGTCTTAAAATAAAGACCTTCAATAAGATTGTGTCGTATTATTTTAATTTTAAGTTGAAAAACAAGAAATAAAATATTAATATTTGAGTGGGAACCTGGCTGTACAAAACGAACAGCACCGTGGTTACCAGTGGCGTAGATTGGAGAGGGCTACATAGAAAAAAATCTCTTTTTGTTAAGATCGTGCTGTGGTGGCGTATCTTGAATCTGCTCAAATTTTTCAGGTGATTGTTGTATTTTGTGTAGGTTTTAAGAGTGGAGGGTAATTTATAGTTGGGTAGTGTAAAAAACAAATTTAATCGAACACAAATTTATTAAAAACTGAACACAAAAATAATATCAAAATACAGTCTTATGACTCTTATGCAAGAACACTAATACTGAATGATAATACTTGTAGTACAAGAAAACCTACTAACTAGAATAATATAAACGAGCAAAAAACCTATACTAAAATTGAACAAAAGATGTCTTATAGACAACAAATATCTGACATTTGCGAGTCAGAGTCAGTAATCTAGTAATGATACAAAACATAATTTAGTCTAAGTGTGTAGACAATAGTGGTTAAGTAATAACCCAATCCGTACAACACCAAGAGTGCCAAAACAAACAGCTGCATAATGATAAAGCGTGAAAAACTGGTACCAATTTCTAGCCAAGTTCCAATGTTAGTGATAGTGAAGAAAAGTTCCATGAGCATTACATCCGAAAACATCAAAATTATGCAAAACATGCTCAGGGTGCTTCCCTTACGGAAAATGTTGATAGCGCGGAAAGTACAACTTGTGTATATAAACGGTATTACAACTCTCAAAAGTATTAACCCTGCCATTGTCAACGGACTATAAACAGTTAAAAAGCTACGAACCCACATCGGATCAAAAGAGCTGACACTTGCAATGCTTCCAGTACCGAAGAAACCCATGAAGATCATAACCAACTATTAAATTGTTAAGTTAATATACTCAAGTTGGATAAATCTTTGTTATTTTGTTAAAAAAAAGGATACAAAAAAGAAGCCTCGTCGAAAATCATTAGCAGTCGGTCTACGATTAGGTTCAAATTCTTCCGTAAAAGTCAGGCGATAAATAGTTTGATGACCATAGCATTTACTTTCAATCATTAGCCAAGCGTACAGCCACAAAACAAAAATCATCAAAAACAAGACTTCAAAGTTAGTGGTTACCATTAAATAAAACGGCGCAAAACCAATAAAAATGCTTGTAAGACGGACAAAAATGTGAGGTGACGAGCAAGGGATAATGGCAATGGGATAAACTAAAGTAAAATAAAAATAAAATAGGGTAATAAAACTAAAGCGTCTTACAGGCCCAAATCCATGCAAGATATTTCCAGTGTGAGTCAGATGCAACAATACCAGCCTGCACCGCCAAAGTATACAATGGTGTTATTTTAAAAATAATATGCTGCAAATCAACTACTTCCACCAGTCTCAAATTATAAAAAGGATATTCTAATTGACGTGCTATTAACTTATCCATAGTCATCCACCACAAAACATACCCCATCATGCTAAAAATTTGAATAAACGTGCCCTTTCAAAAAAAAGTACTTACTAAACAGTAAAGTTGATCGCTGTCCTCATAATCGGCATCAACGGAAAGCTAGCCAATAATATCGTTGCCGTAACCCAAGTAATTTTTTGCGGTCCAATTGTATTTCTTCTCAATGATGTTGAGAAATATACCGCCATGCCCATGAATATCATTATCACAGTCAAAGCCACACGGTCATGAAGCGTTTGAACCTTTGCAAAATTATTATATACAGAATGTGGCAGAAATGTAACTTACTAATAGTCGAAGTCCGGCGATGTACAAAACAAAATTAGTGACAGTATCCTTAACGCCGTAACGCTTTATGTATTTCGTTGCTTCTGCAATTTGAGGGTACTGGCGTACAAGTGCGTGAATCATGCCAAGAGGAAATAGAAAATACAAGTAATACATCAATGGCAAAGCTTGGACTAAAATCCTATATAGTAAAAAAATAATTAAGTCTAGTGGTAAAACTCACCGTTTAGGATAAATAAAGTGTTCAGATACGTCGGAATGAAGAGAAATATTTCTATAAATCGAATGATTTTCGCAGTGAGTCGAGAGTGTCGTCGTACTGGCATATTATAAATGGCTACATAAATTATAAAAGCAGCAAGTCCGATTGTTACGGCAATTAGGATAGGAACCTGGTAATAATTATGATAATAATCAGCACCTTGGATCAGATAGGTGATAAACAATTCGCATTCATGATTCTGAAATTATATAATTATTTCAAAAAATGTCACAAAGTAAAACATACAAATTTTGCAAATTTTTTGTCATCTAATAAATCCTCCAACTGTCTTAATTTAGCCGAAATCATGTCGTAACCGATACCCTGATAAGGTATGAAACGAATCGCATTGTTCATCCTTCGCCGTTTTTTTACCAAATATATTTCCGTCAATTGCCGAACATTTGAAAACAACATCTCACTTAAATTTTCCTCAGAAGTATCAATCAAATCACGAGGTAAAGTCCCCTAAAATTGAACGCATTTTTTTCGTTTAGACAAAAAAATTAAATACTTACGACTGAATTTATGGGGTAATTTATACCGATCAGAGCCGAAATTAAGGGCGCAACATCAACCTGTCTGATATCTTTTCGCATATCTTCAATTTTAATTCCAGCACCCCACGCTATGAAAGGAATTTCAGTTTCGTTTTTGGATCCCGCACCGTGAGACCCCGAGTTTGTCATTCCATGATCAGAAGTAAAAACATACGCGGTGGATTTGTCCGGAAATGCCGTCTCAAAGAGTTTCTCAACTTTTGGAATGATACTATCGACGAATTTGATATTTTTATATTCTCTGAGAAGATAATAAAGATAAATAAAGAACGGCTTTTGAAATTAAATACGCACAATGAGTTTGGTTTAAAGTCATGACCAGCTGTGTGGACTCCTCGTAAGTGTAAGAAAAACACATTTCCAGATTCATGAAAATCGCAACAATCTTCACATTTCATTTTTTCCTCAATAAAATCATGGACTTGGTCAAAGACCCAACTATCCATCAAAATCGTGTCATTTTTTCGGAAATCTTGGACCACAGAATCAAAAGAGTAGGAATGAATATGCGGTAGGTTATCTAATCGCGAAAACATTGTATTAGATACTAGATTATGCACTGATACATGAGCCATTTCTGCAATATTGTTCTGTTCTCTTATCTCGAGTTAAGTAACAAGAAAATACACAGTAAACTGCAGAGAACCATCTGTGTAAACTATTCAGAAATGACTATATCCCTTAAACTGTAATTACCTTTGTTGAACATATGGACGATATGAGGACTACCCCAGCACCACGCGTTCGTACTCTGGTTAATAACTGAATCAAAATTGACAGGATTTCCAGACCATCCTAGAAAAATCGCTGCAGGGTCCTCGAAAATTCCTGCTAGCAAAGCCACATGTCCGGAGCGCGATTCCGTCGGGATTCTCGTATGAGCGACGCCCCACGAAGCGCGACTTTTGCGTATTTTACTACAAGTATTTTAACAAAGACTAGTAAAAAATCTAAAGTACTTACGTCAAATTTGGAGCTCTTATAGCCTGTCCCTTTCCAAAAATTCCTTCAGCTCTGAGACCATCAGCAACAATGAAAACCAAGCGTTTAGCCGGCGGTTCTTCCGTTGATTTCATGGGGGTCATGCCATAATCGATGGGGCTTGAGAAATAGATGTCGAAAGCGGCTTTCAAGACCAAGATGTGTACAAAGACACAAAGAACGATCAAAGAGAAGACGCACCTCTCTCTGGGTCTTGCAGAGCGCGAATGCATGGTGATAACACTCCTGAACACCAAAATTGGAAAAATAATCGGGGTTAGCACGGAATTTCAAAAAGCAACAACAATTTCAACCGTTTTCGAACGAATGTCAAATTTGGAAAGTTTCCGTCGCGCACCGTCTAGATGGCTCTGATTCGAAATCGACGCCATCTTAATTTTGGAAATTTTGAGCCGCAATTTCGTGGAATAAAACCCATCAGGGGGCCAAAAATTATCAGAAATGCATTCCGAGGGGCAGATTTTACAGATTTGAGACGATTTTGGTCACCATGCGTAAAATTTTATACGGTTAACTCACAAACCAGTTAGAAGTGGTTTTCCGAGGAAAATCGAGGGAAACTATTGAAACCAACACTCACACTGACTCAGAACGTCTCAAATATGTATTTAATACAAGAAATGCGATTTAGAAGCAGATTTTACTTACTTTTCTCCGGTTTTTGTGACCGACGAGCGCGAAGTTAAAACACAAATATGGCTGCTGTAACGTGATTGGTTGGCGGACTTCACAGCACTCACACCACGCCAATCAGGTGGAATTACCAAGAATTCAAAGATATGGCTAAAGTTACAACCGATTAATTTAACACAATCAATTTATAAACAACATTCTAGTAGATTATTTTGTTAAGACTTGAAATACAAAACAACTAGCGTGTGTTTTTAACTTTTGCCGGCAGAAGATCGGTTAACACTGTCAGTTGCGAAAGTGCTACCAACCGCTAAGGAAAAAAAACACTGGCGGGAAAACTGAACACAGGCGGGAAAATTAAAAATGCATGATTTGCTTATAGATTTATTTAATCACTGATTCGCTAATACAAATCCATTTAAGCAAGTTGAACACCGTTGCAATGCTACACTTGGCAATACTGACTCAAAATATATCAACTGCAACTATAGGCTAACATTTCACATAGACTTTTTTAAATAAAAAATTAAAAACATTACTACTACAAAAAATAACAACTTACTATTAATAAAAAACGGAAATATATATTTCGTATCAAACATATAAAATCTATGCTTAAAATTTACTTAAATATAACTCACTTAAAATATTGGAATTATTGGTAACTGGAACAAAAAGGGATATTAAAGAGTAAATTAGAATGTTACATAGTTCAAAAATAAAACATATTTATGTCGATGTAACGCCCTTCCGAGCTACTAGTAGGTTTAATACAGGGTGTTTCTTAATGTAGCTAACTGCCTTTTTATGGGTAACCATCGTAAAATCGTAACCGTTACATTGAAGGATTTTATCGTGGACTCGTAGGCCGCTTTTAGAGGCAGGACTTGATTCATGCACCTCTGTAACGTAAATTCCCTGTAAAAATAAAAAAGTTACAAGCATTTAAAGAGATATTTCGTATCCTTACATTATCAGTGTAGCCCTGTGGACTCTTATGGTAGTCTTGATCAATTCCACCCCCAATTTTGAACCCACATCTCATTGTATCCCCATCGCGTTCCTTATGTAATGTGATGGGTATCTGTAAATGCACTTTCCATTAGTATAAACATAGATAAACTACTTGTAAAGCTTTTATTGTTGTTTAAATATGCTAATGATTCATACATGTAAACTATATTCTTAGAAAATTCTACGCCCATAGAAAATTTAACAGAACCCGCCAAAACTTACACTCAGACACTCCATAGCTGTGCCAGCTTGGTGTTGAAATGCCATTTTAGCACACATTTTGATGTTTTTATTAATAAAATTATGAAAATAAGCACAATGTTTTGAACGTTCTCACGGAACACAGATGACTTAAATGACCTTGTTGCACTTATCTCATTTGCACCAACTCTAGTGACAAAATGAAATTCACTGAACATAACCTCCAAAATGTTTAAAAACTTTTTACTAGTCCATAAAAAAACTTTAAAATTTTTTCTACGAACACAGAGCACTATTTATGCTTTATCATCTGGTATAAACTAATTTTGTTTTGCGAATTGATTCATTTTTTTTTAATAGGACAAGGCAAGTGTGGGGTTGCTGTCATAAGAGTCTCAGGGGCTTCAACTGAATTGGCTCTACAATGTCTCACAGGCCTTTCGAACCCCAAACCGCGAACCGCAATTTTAAGGAGCATAAAGCACCCCTCAAATCACGAAATATTGGATAAGGGGCTCATTTTATGGTTTCCAGGTTACACTCATTTATTATCGATTCAATTTTACTAATGTTTGTAAATCTAGGTCCTCATAGCTTTACAGGAGAAGACTGTTGCGAGTTTCATGTTCATGGAGGAATAGCTGTTGTTAATTCAGTCTTAAACGCGCTTGGGTCTCTTCCTGATTTAAGACTAGCTGAACCTGGGGAGTTTACAAGAAGGGCTTTCCATAATGGAAAGTTAGACTTGACTGAAGTTGAAGGTTTGGCTGATTTATTGCAGGCAGAAACAGAAATACAAAGAAAACAGGTGAATTGTAATTAGTTTTAGTAAAAAATAATTAAATCAGGCTTTTTTGCAAACTCAAGGCGCCTTAAGCAAGTTATACAACAAGTGGAGAGGCAGTTTGATCAAATCAGTGGCGCACATTGAGGCTCACATTGATTTTGAAGAAACTGAAACCATTGATGAAGGGGTTTTAGAACATATTGTTAAAGAAATCGAAACGATGAGGGATGAAATTGACAAACATTTAAATGATGGGAGGAAAGGCGAATTGTTGAGGAATGGAGTCAAGACTGTCATTTTAGGGGAGCCCAATGTAGGGAAAAGCAGTTTGTTGAATTTGCTCTGCAAGAGACCTGCAGCTATTGTTACACCAGTTGAAGGCACCACTAGGGATATTTTGGAAGTCACTTTGAATATTGAGGGGTATCCTCTAGTTCTAGCGGACACAGCAGGTCTGAGGACTGAAACTGACGACATTGTAGAAAAAGAAGGAATAATTAGAGCTAAGAGGAGTTATGAGTGTGCTGATCTTGTCATTCTTGTAATAGATTCAGAGAAGTATTACAGTTGGTTGCATAACCACTCATCTGGCTCAACGACTGATTATTTAAAGTTTTACGTTGAAAAACTGGGGTTACACGATTTACTAAATTATGAAAGTAACGATGAAATATTTACCAAAGAATGTATTATTGTTTTCAATAAATTAGATCTTGTGGAAAATTCACTTAATTTGCAAAATTCCAGTCAAATTAACTGCCTGTCATGCAAGTCGGAAGATGGGGTCCCAGATCTGGTCAACAGTATAAGCAATAAGTTAAAAGTTTTGTGAGTATTTGATTTTTGCAATTCATATTTTTGACTATTTTTTCCAGATGTGGCGAACCATCTGCTGAACACCCAAGTATGAATCAAGTGAGACACAGACAACACTTAAGTAACTGTCTCAAGTGTCTTAACTCATCTCTTGAAAAGTCTTCAAATGACACTGTTTTAATGGCCGAGTCTTTGAGAAAAGCTCTAAGACATCTTGGCTACCTAGTTGGCGTGACAACCACTGAACAGCTTCTAGATGTAATATTCAAAGATTTTTGTATAGGAAAGTAAAATTTGCTTCAATTGAAATAAGTGTATTGCCTATTTTATACAAAAAAATATTAAATGTATAACAAAATATTGACTAGTTACTTCACTTCCTGATTAAAACATTATTATTTTATATTATATTTTACCATAAGCTACATTTTTCGGATGGATTCATCCCACTGTCGGGGGGGCAGTTGTAAATTTTTGCAAAATCCTCAGAATTGCTGAGGGAACCAATAACTCTGGAAAAATAATATTTTTAAATAAAATCACACGATGGCGCTCATATATGTAAGTGTTTAGGTAGGTTAACACTAATGCCACTAGAGGGTCAACATAAAAATTAAACGTGTTTTACCTGAATATGCCAGGAGCGTGAACGGCAACCTTTAATCGACTTTTCACCGTATCAATCCTTTGTTTACCACACCACACCTGAAAATATTGAATAGATAAAAAACTTACAACAATCAAAAATACTTGGGCAAAATTGAGGAAAAACAATTGTCGTCCTGTTAAATTAATTCCTGGAAGGGTTTCATCGACGTCAGGATTTTGTTTTAGCCACATTTCATAAGCCTGAAATAAATAATTAAATGTGTTTTAATCTTTTATTTTTTACCTTAAAAGCTTGTTTTAATCCTCCATTATCGGCGATATTTTCGCCCTGTGTAATAAACCCGTCCATGTAAGTGTCCACATCAGGAATAATGTACGAATTATATTGATCTAAAAGCAAATGACACAAAACAGAATAAGAAAAATAAATAAGTACCAATCATGCATTTTGCTCGTTGATGAAAATTATAAATGGAGTCTTCCTTCCACCACTGTTGGAGATTTCCATAGTGGTCAAACAACCGGCCCTTGTCGTCAAATCCGTGCGTTATTTCGTGCCCTATCACCACGCCGATTCCGCCAAAATTCAGCGACTTAGGGAAGTGTTTGTGGTAAAACGGTGGTTGTAAAATCCCAGCCGGAAAAACTATAAATTAGTTAGAAAATTTTCTTTAAGCGAAATACATACTAATTTGGTTTTTATTCCTGCTGTAATAAGCATTGACAACCGCCGGAGCCGTTCCCCACGTCGTCTTATTAACTTCGGTCCCAATTTTCTTTTGCTCAATTCTGGTCAAATGCCTCAAAATACTCAAAGTGTTTTCGAAAAAATACTGTGGGTGCGCATCAACATCGTAGTATTTTTCACTCAACTCGTCTTGGTCTAGGAGAAAATCGGGGTAACCGATTTTCAGGTTCATTTTATCGATTTTCATCCGAGCGTAGTCTTTGGTGTCATCGCCTAACCATTTATTTTCTTTGAGGATTAATCGGAAGGCTTCTTGCAATCGTTTTGTCATTTCCAAAGTCTAATAAAATTATGTAAACTGGAGTAAAGTCATTTAGGCAACTTACATCGTTTTTGCTATTTTCGTCAAAGTATTTTTTTACGAATAAACTCCCGAGGGCCATTCCCATGTTGGAGTTGACTTGGGAAACGCAAAACTGCCACCGAGGGGGCGATTTTTCCCGTCCAAACAGGACGTGATAGAACCTGGAATTTGACATTAAACCGGTCCTGGATCAATGAATAATCAATCACCTTTGCTTCGCCATTAGAAATCTTTTATCTAGATTATTAGTTCGGTGTCGCACAAATCTCCAAATAAGATAATTTGAAATTGTTCTAAAATTCGATTTGAGTCACAGATTTGTTGCTTATTATTTTAATTACCGTGGTGGTGTGTGTGCTATAATATCAAACAATTTGTGTAAAAAATCCATACAGTAGCACGCAATTGGTTCTTCTAAGTCGACCTCTTTTCCTAAAACGATGCTAAAGTAGTGCACCCAATCAAATTGCGGGAAAATTTTTTGCAAAGCTCCAATACTAGTTTTGAGGTATAAATCTGTGACATTTCGCCTGTTTTCACTAGGGACCATTATCTGAAACAATTAATTGGCTAAAAAATAACAAATAAGTGTTCAATACATTTGCTAATTTTGTTTCAAAAGTGATCACATCGTTGACATCCTGTATCGCCTCATTTAGCGGTGCCCCTAAAATGGAGGCCACAGCAAGGATAAAAACTTTATACGCACGAAGATATTTTGAATAGGAGGGATCTAGGAAATAGCTTCTTCCAGGTAAACCTAATGTCGTCTGATCAATCTACAAGAAAGATTAACCCATTTAGAAAATCGGAAAATATCAATCTTACCTGGATAATGTAATTTTTCGAGTTAATTATATCCGGCCCAATCCATTCAGTTATCAAAATATCATTATTGTACAATTTTAAATTTGCCATTAATTCCTCGAGTTTAAAATTTGTATCGTCCCAATCTGACTGAATAATCGGCCACCCTCCTAATTCATCCAGTAATTTTATCAGCGGCTTTTCACCCCTCGATTCCAGCCTTTCTAAATCAATTTTGTAAAAATAATGAAATGATTTTTGTTTCACACAAACCTTCGTTCATGCATGATCTGTAAAAAAATCGAGCCTTGTCTACAGCCCCCATAGTTCGGTTGAAGGTGGTGTTTGTGAAATAGTATTCCTAAAAATTTACGTTGAACAAATTTTATTTTTGGAAATTCGGTACCTCATCCATTGCTTCGGATAAAAGATTTCTCAAAACAATATCCAAGTTCTCGCGCAACATCTCAAAAGTATCATATGACGTTCTATCGGCCGGAATTGTGTGATATTTATTCCAATTACCACAAGCATACTCGTAGAAATCTTCACAAGGATCAGCCGATTCGTTCATGTATTTTCTCATAGTTGAAGCTTTGAACATTTTAATGAATTAATTTTTTTGATTACTTAAAAAATTACCTTGCAATTCTCTGATTTCTTCATAATTTAATCGACTGTTCCAAAATAATGCATCCGAATTATTAAGGTAAGGTGGGGTAGTTTGGCTTTGATCAGTTTCAAATAATTCATTGCCATCCTGATCAAGCGGAAGAGATAACTCAAAAATAAGACAATGCAAATTTTTGTCAAAATAAAGTAAAAACTTACTGTCCACTGTAATGTTTTGCTTTCTAAATGTTTGTAATATTCTAGATCTGTGTCATTACGTAATTCCTCATAATCAGTGAACTAATGAAATTTTAAGTCGCCTGTTAATCACATAATTTTTTGAATAACTTACATTTTCTTGGTGTAAAGTAACTTCTCTTTTTTGTCTTCTTTTAATGTCAGTGTTGTTATTTAGAATTTCTGGCGCATATGACGTTCTGGCGTCTTTGAGGAGGTCTCTCCGATCTTCATCTTCTAAAAGTTCGGTTTCGTCAAATTTTTTCATTGCTGCAATACAATTTTTAAAGAATCAGAAAAAACGATATAGGGTGATTCAATACAGATAATATTTTTGTCGTTGCCACTTGCAACAGCGGTGTATCGTGTAAGAAAAACGATAAAAATGACAATGGGGAGAAGAATGATGGGTACAAAAACCATTCGTTTGAGTTTAATTTGCCAGTCTTTTTCATGGCCCACACACCATCTAAAACACGCTTGCGTGAGATTAATTGGCGCGTGATTTAATTAATACTAAATACCTTACTCTTCCCGATTCTTGATGGGCCGCAAGTCTGCACGAGCAAAAATTCTTTTTCGTCTCCATTGACACTGACAGAAAGTTCAACCTCACACAACAAAAACTACAGGATCCCAAATGATGAATTCGACCTTATTCACTTAGTAACTGGGTCATTTTGATTTAAGAAACGAATTAGCAATGATTTCATATTCACACTGCGCGTGTATAGGTATACTTATCGGATGTTTAGCCTAACCAGGTGCGATAAAAGCTTCCAAGAGTGCGACTAAGTCTGGAAATATGTGAGTTTTTGCTTGCTCGAGTTTAAGACTTTTCCAGACATAATAATATACTTTAATGGCTTATTAAAATACACATGCGCAACAAAGCATAAATAAAATTGTTTACAGGAAACCCAAAACGGATTACTGGAAGCAAGTCATCACATGTACCTGGACTAATGTAGTTTAGCAACTTTTCCGGTGACCCGCAAGGATCAACAAGCGGGCCTCTGCTGCAATCAACTCAATTACGAGTCGAGTTACTCAACGTTAATTAAATTAATTCTGTATTTGTCTTGATTTGAGTGGTTTAAAAAGGTGGTCTTATTAGGGACTGGTTGGAAAATAATTGATTTGAGTCAAATAGAACCAATCAAAATAACTAAGCGCGTTAAAACGTCCACCTAAAAGAATCATTCGATGAAATTTCGTCGGCTTTATAATTAATAAGAGAAGCTGATTGGCTGTCATATGTTGTTTTTAGCGCTGCGATGCTTTTATTTTTAACTAATATCTCAGGCTTTATCTGAGTGCTTTGGTAGATAGCACAGGTTATAATTTAACACCGCTTCTGAGTACTCACTGTAGGAGCATCCGATTTGGAGTAGACTGTGATGCATTTTTTACTCTCCAATTTTCGTAGTATTTTTTTTCAAAAACTGTTGATACCTAATTGTTGATGTCAAATTGGCTTGGCTCAAGTGAGAGAGTTACGATTTAATGTGAGTGTTTTGAGGAGGATTTGCCGTCGCTAGGTCGCCGGTTTAGTTCCATGGGTCGTGAAGGTGTCTACCGTTTCACATTCTAAGTCGAGTTATGAGTTTGCAAGTTTGAGCGGCAGCAATAAGGTTGTGATACACTTCGCTCTATAATTATCTTGATTCCGCCGCTTGTGAAATGCTTAATCTATTAGCAGACATTTGAGTTCAATGTTTTTCAGTGGAAACATTTGTATTTGTATTTTTCGGAAGAGTCACTTTTTTACCCCTTATGTATTTTCATATTCTCCTCACTTATGTGTGCAGTTGAATTCAGGACGTGTGTTCGGAATTTTTACATGCGAGAAAATAAGATCAAAAACAATTTTTGTCAATCTATTATTTGACGACAACATCTTTCCAAAATATGTTATTTTAAGGCGACTCGTTTAACCAATTTACAAATTTCATTTAATAAGACTAATCCGTGATTCAACTGAATCTTTCTGACGGATTTATTCCATTTTGGACACTAACATTATTTCAGCTTCTTCAAGGGAAACTTTAATAACCTCTAAAGCATATAATTCAATTACAACAAATGCCGCTTCTTAAAAGCCTCATTATTAAATTTGCACCAAGTATTGTGTTCGTAACACGTAACTCTCTGAAAATAAGATATTTTCTCTATTTTGCAAAACGTCAGAATATATACATAAACGCCGTAGGATAACTTTGTACCGCTTCGTTTTACGCGTTTCCTTTCTCCCTCACCACAGGACCGCACTCAAAAATCTCGTTAATCGCTTTTTCAGCTAGATATTTACTCACAAAAACCAAAAATTAAAAATACTAAACGCTAAGTGAAAATACTAAACGCTAAGTAAAAATACTAAGCCCTAAGTAAAAATACTGAACGCTAGGGAGAGATAGTTTTATTTCTCCTATAAAAAACTATTACTAAACAAAATCGAAAATACAGGGTGTCAGAACTCGCGCCCCAGAGAAAAATTTCGAGTAGGATTAGATACCATGTTTAAAAAAATTTATCTGTAAAAAAATTTTGACATTTATTTTTTGATATTTGACATTTGATACTGATGATCTTGTGTATGTTTTTTTATAGTTATTTAGTAAAGACACAAAAATTTTGCCAATAAAAAAAACACAAATAACATTAATTAAACAGAGTTACAACTGAGGACACAGCTTGTTTCCTCTTCTAATAGCCTGTAAAAAAACTTGGAAAATTATTTTTTTAACAGAAATAAATAGAATCAAAGTGCAAAATTTAAACTCTCATAACTTCGAGATTTTTATAGATAGAATTTTTTTAACATTTTTTCCATGTTCTTGGTATCTTACCTTACTTGGTATTTTTCTCTAGAGCTCGATTTCTGGCGCACTCTGTACATATATTTACAAAAAAAAAATGTCGCAATTGCTGGGGAATGGTGAAAACAGGCATAAACAATTTTTTAATCTAGAAAATGATGTGTTTTTTTGCAGTAACTTCCAATTATTGTAGGTAACTGTTTATTATTGAAGTGTCACCATACTTAATAATCATAATAAATAGTAATAATAAATACCAATAATAAATTATATTTTTGCGCATTGGCCTTACATATTATCTAGATATAGGATTGTTCAATAAGTGATTTTGAGTGCTTAATGTCTTAAAAGAGAAAAATTTGTTCCATTTTTTTTACACAGTAAATTTTATTTTAATACATTCCTTCTTAGCATTTAGAATATTTTATTTAGCAAATCAGTATTATTTACTTAAAACTTATTACTAGCTTTTAAAATATGTCATAATTTTGATCTAAGATGATTTATATAGCAAAAAAATAATGTTAAAATAAAAATTAAAAATATATGTTTTATCGGCTTTTGGTTTTAATATATCAAGGCTTAAACTTTTTTTAATTTTCCTTTTTTTTTAATTTTAAAATTTTTAAAAAATTATACTTAAAATTTTTATAGTTTTTGTAATAATGATAGATACCAGCAAAACAGGTTTTTGCACCTTTATAAACACGGCTCTAAATTCGATTTTTTTTTATAAAGTAGTTTCAACTGTAGTGATCAAATGGGATTAATTTTTTTAATAGATTTATATATCTTTAAACTATTTAATTTTTGAAAACGTAGACGAAAGTCTTTCAAATAGATTTTAACTGAAACGCCAGAAAAAAGTTCCAAATACTTACATGTAGAAATATTACAAAAGTCATTTGCCACGTAATGTCTTAACTAAGACGTTTTTATAATCACCTACTTTTTTTTACAAAAAGTTATTTCAACATCGCTAAATAAAATGTAGTGGTTACTGGAATTAAAAAAAAGTAGTAACTGTTAGAAAAAGGAATAAAAATAAGAATAGCGCGAGTAATTAAAATCGTTTTGTGTGAAAAAGTCTTGCTAGGGCGCGTGGGCGAGTGCGTCTCTGCGCGCGAAATTGTAAAAACCACTGGGACTGTGGTAAAAGCGGGGGAGCGCGGAATTTTCGTTATTTTTATTTGAATTTCTTTGGTTTCACAAAGTAGCATTTTAAAATGGCACATTTATTTTCCAATGCGAAATGTTGAAATTATGGAAAAGTGAATGCCATTGAAAGTGTTTTATATTTTTTCTTTATGTGAAAATTCGCGTAAAATTCCTCTTAGACAATTAGAGCGAATTTTCCGCAATGAAATTATGCGTTTTGACGTCGACGTTCGATGTATTTCAGCAAAATAAAACAAACGCAAATGTAATTATGCCTATAATTTCGATGACAGCCGCACTGTCGCCCGGTAATTCGTAAAAATATTTTTCGAGGGGTGGATTTTTCTACCTTTAAAAATGTTAAATTCAGCTTTTGGCTTGAACGCGTCTTTTTGATGTTAGTGCCGCCTATTTAGAGTGTTATTGAATTATTCAGATCTGTACGGTGGTGTGAAACAGCGAGTAAACGCGCAATAATGTAAACCTCACACCCCAACACCAATTGTGTACCACCCTGAGCGACGTTTTACTCTCTTTGTTGTTGTACGGTGTGTTGGCAGTTGTCAGCTTCCAGAAACTGTTTCTCCTATTTGATTTTCATCAGAATTGCCAGACACCGCTAATTTCGACAAAAAATCAAACGAAATTTTTTTTTAACTCAAAATATTTGAATCGTACAAATAGTTTTTTTTTTTTTTATTTTAGTGAATAAATCATCAACGGAAAACTCGAGCTTCTTTTATTCAATTATAAGTGGCACAAATTTAAGAATAAAACATCTTTGTCGGCACTCATGCCTATATTATATAGCCCTCTTGTCAGAAATGTATACTAAAATGACTTGCTTTTTTATCATACCTGCATCTGGTGATGGACAGATACGTTTGGTCGATAGAGTTCATTGTCGTTTGAAACAATGTCAAAACAGACATTTTAACAGAACAATTGTCACGAAAGTAGATTTCTTACTTCACTATCAATCATTCTTTTAATTAACAGTATTCCATTAATTATTTTCGTATAAATGGGTTGTATCGATAAAACAAGAAAGTTAAACAAACATGTATCAATCTAAGTTTCGCGTGTCGTAAGTTTAAATTTAGCTGTTATTTATTTAAATATGGCAGTAAATTTTCTGAGATTGTGCTGAGTCACATTATACAGTGTGTTTTTTGTCACTAGATGTTTGATCTGTGGTCGTAAGAAAACACGAAGGAATGGTGTTTAAATAACAAAAAGCGCGTATTGGACAAAAGGTGTGATTAAATGATCATGAATTAAGAATGCACCTCATTGAGTTGGATTTATAATATTGATTGTGTCCGAGAAGAGTATATAAAATGATTGTATATGTTACAATAGGAATGTTAGTGGTATTTTGAGTGACGGTTTTCTTTGTATGTGAACCTGAAGTGGTCCAAACACTTGGGCATTTAATGTTGACGGCTCATCGGAGCTTTTGTTGAGGAGTCAGCTTCAAATAACTTCAAATATCATTGTCTTTGTTGGTTTCTCGAGTATAAAGAGTGAGCTATCTTACATTGATGAACGTTTTGGTTTTTGATGGACTCATTTACTACGCAGTTTATGTGTTTATTAAATGTTGTGTTATTTTGTTTGTTCTATTGTAACGCTACACAAATTTAACCTTTTTGTCACGAGTGGAGTTACTGACAATAACAGTCTTGATAGTTTGGAAGACAATCCAAAGAAGTTTTATTGAGTTAGGATTGATTCCGCTTACAAACTTCGACGCTAGGTGAAACTGAACAGGAAAAGCGGCCAAACTTGCGAAACATATTGATTTTATTTCACATTTTTCTCCAACTGATGTTGGTTAATTAGGTGTGGTTGGAAGGATGATATATTGAGTTTGGTGTCAATGAAACTGTAAACACAGTAAACTAAGATGAAGAGTATGGTAGCCCTCTCAAAGTGTTTATTGTAAGCGACCTCCCCAGGAAGCTCTCCAAAGCGCACCACTCCCAACTTGAAGTTGTAGCTAATATTGACACATGCCGCCTTCTTGTTTTCAATACACCTCCGGTGTTGTGCGTCCATGTATGCAAATAAAAACTGTCCACTGTCTTTTGACATTGTGTAATTGTTGTTATTACGTGACAAAATTCGTTTATTCTGTTCTGGTATCGTTCTTGCGTGTGCATAAGTTTGACTCGAGTCAATTTATTCTCACGATAATAGGCCTTTTGTGCTTTAAAAACATTTAATATTTTCTTATCTTAAAAGTGATCTTCGTATTTGCCAAATGTTATGAATAGAACTTATTTGTCATCGTGTTATTATTGGGGTTATTCTCGGTAAAAGCAGGTGGGTTGGCTAGAGTGTTTCCTAAGTTTACAAAACCCTACAAAATATACATTTCATTTCCAATTTCTGAATATTCACTATTATTCAACTCTTCGTAACCGGACGAACTCTTGTTTGGAATCACAACACAGAAATTTTATACCCAGCCAGGTAACAAACCGATTCTCACCAATTATCAACGGCCATCACATTTTTTCAACAGTTTTATTTTATTTCCTTTCATTAAAATTCAACCCAATTAAGATTCATCCACATCCGGTTTTATGTATACATAAATGATTGTCGGATTTATCCATAATTCAAGCTCATCATTTCGAACAAATTTTTGTAACTCAAAAAACTACAGCAGAAGGTGGTTTTAATTTTCAATCCACAAAGCAGTTTTTCCCTCCCCGCTTTTAGCCTCAAATGAAATTTTTTAGAGCGGAAATCGACCGAGGATCACAGTTTTCAAGTGATAAGTCAAGATCAGAATAAATTTGTCAGACGATTCTTCTTTTTATTATTAGCTAGGTATAAACAATTTTGAGTATTGATTTATTTCATTTTGATGGAAAAATGTACAAATAGGGTTTGTATTCTATCAAAATGCATTTACATAAAAATGACACTAAAAATAATTAGAATTGTCAAAAAAATATTTATATCTAGTATATCACTCTAGTACATCACTCTTATTTTAATTGTAGGTAAATTCTAAAAAATAAGATTAACATTTGGGTTTTTAATTTTATTTTGACCATAATACAGATATAAAAAAAGGAAATGGAATATTCTGTATTGCTTTATTTTTATCAAAACATTTGCAATTTTTGGTTTATATTAATTTTTTGAGTCTTGGAAAATGAGGTTTTGGGGCGTTTTTAGTGTCGCTTTTAGCGTTTGGAGTGTTGTATGAGAATTTTAAAAATGTGTGGGGGAAGAATTGATTGGTAAAAATCGTAAGTGCGCTCGACTTTTGATAATTTTTAAGCTTTTAGCGTTTCGGAAGCAGAAATTAGGAAGTGTAGGCGTTTAAAAGCTTTCGAATCAATTTGGTTAGTAATTTGGGTAATTTAGTCTTGGTTTAGCAGCTCTGGTGTGTCGAATGTATGGTAGTGTAAAGGGCGAAAAAATGCATTGACGCTTTTGTTGAATAGGAAAGAATAACGAATAAAATATTTATCCGGTCGGTCGCGTTTTGTAACTTATTGTAAATACAATAAGTGCGTCAGGCTGAGGCCGAGGCGGGTTGAAATAATTCCCGAAGTGTAAGTAAGTCTCGGCGGGAGACTCTGAATTCAGCTAACAAAGCATTGAAACAGGGCCTCTGTTTAGGACGACAATTATTTACTAATTTACACAGTCCAATAAATACAATTACAATTGCTACGCTATTATAACGCACCGGTGCATGAAACATCACATTTACCACCATAAAAGTATTCGCTTCTTGGGGATGAATTTTAATGGACTCGTTCGATGTTTGGTAGATGCTGTTTTCTCACCCCTGAAGTGCACTCCACAATGCACGTGTCATAATTTTCAACAACTACCAAAGAAATTACAGTCATTTTTACCATTTTGTTCTCTTATTAGGCTTAAAAGCTTACCAAATCATCCCTAGGTATAAAGTCTTAAATCTTTTTACCAAAACAGACTTGAATGGTACACGACCACAATGCTGCTCATTCCCCATGTCAAGTAGATTAGGATGTTACAATGAGTACTTACTGTCAAAATCCCACAATATTTGTACCTCCTACGGCTTAAGTACGTACTTTTTAAAGCCCTTCAGCTTCATTCATGCTTTTGATCGAATTACTAAAAGGACAAACTTGCCCGCAGATTCCTTACTTCTCAAGAGCAAAAGCGTGACACAACTTCATTCACATTAAAAAAAAAACAACCAAATATAAATGTGTCCAGGTCAAAAATTTGATTTTTTAATAAATAATTTCGAAAAATTGCAGCTTGATTTTTTTCAATGAAATAAAACAGAATACTAATGTGTGATACGGGATTTGTTTCAGTGATTTGTGAATTTGAAAAAAATTTGAAAAAAAAATAGAATTTATGTGTTGAAACGCACTATACACTCTCTGATATAAAAAATGATTTCAACTTAAATCAACTATGTATTTAAATTTTTGTCGTTTCAAAAGTGAAACTTACCTTTTATTTCCAATTTTTAAATACGGGATCTATCACTTTATATATATTAGGTCTTCTATGTTTTTTTTTGTTTATCAAGATTATAGCTTATTTTCACATTTTCACATGAGGTACTATAGCCTAGCAGTTTTTTGAAATTTTTTGTTTTTCTAAAAGCCACTTCACACACTATACCTTATTTCTAAGTTCAGTATATTTTTGAAATCACTTCACTGGATACACCATCACTTTGCTATGCAACTATATAATTGTTTTTTTTTGCATTTTCTTTGGTTTGTTTTGGTTTGTGAATGGTTGGTAAATTAAAAAATGAGTGGATATACGTAATATATTTACATATAATATAGATACAGTTCTCATACACATTTACTTTTATATACAAATTTTGGTATTGTTAAGAAAATAATAAAACGCTGATTGAAATGTTTTGTAACAGAACAATAAATATATCTAATATGAACAGTGACTATTCGTATAAAAAAAAATGTATATAACGGACAGTCTTTAAGTAGATTTTTTACTTTAGACTTTTGAAACCACAATTCACTAAAAATCACTTAAGAGTCTGTGGTGTCGGTGGCAGTTTCTGCAGTCGTTCCCGGCCTCGCTTGTAACAATGCTTGATAATAATTAACGATGGGAAACATGTTAGGCCACTGTTTGGGTGAAGTCTCTTGATGTTGGTCACTGGAGACGACGTCGATGTCCTCTTCGTTGGTATCTTCACCGGAATCCGGAGCCAAAAGCGAGGCCACGTCGAACTGCCGCTTGCGAGACGGACCCCGAGCCGGCACCTGAACAAACCAAGACATAAATAATTTCCGCATTTTGCAAGTGGAAAGTTGGAAAAATAACAAGACAAAATTTGGAATATTACCTAAACCAGTAAATAATAATTAAGCATTTTTCATACACAATTTCGACAATTTTCAAATTTTGCTATTGCTAATCAAAAAAAAAAAAAGATTTGAACGATGAATTTGATCCATTTTCTCTAAGGGGATTAGGTGAAATTGAAAAGGGTTGAAGATAACAAAGTCGCTTCCACAACTGTATTTTTTTTAATTTAATCTTGTAGGAAAATGTTTCGACTTTTACCTAAATTTGAATTACATACATTGGATTTCAAAAAAATTCTAAAATTGAATTTGAAACCAAATTACTTAGGTATATTAAGGAACAGAATTAACCCGTTATTCCTGTGGCTAAAAAATGTAAGAATTGTAAAAAAATACAAATAATTAATTTTACAATTAGGGAAGCGACTTTGTTACCTTTAACCGTTTTCAAAAAAAAAATGATTGGGTAGTTAGCTTGACAATAGACAATATGCCACTGAATTATTTTTGAACTTACAAAAATGCTGTTTTGTCAACTGATTTGTAATTTTGTAAACAATCTCTAAGATATGGAAAATATTTGATTAAATGAATAATTGAAAATTTTCAGATAATTTAACACCGTTTTTTCTCAACCAAAACATTCTCTTATTAATGTATCAAAGAACAAATATAAAATGCAACAGAAGGTAGCGCATTGATTTAAGCCGATTAAAATACATATTTACTAATCAATTAATTTCGTTAATAAAAGTTTGTTGTGCTGAAAACATTACATTTTTTGTTTGTTCTTTTCAGAAGAGTTTCTCTGTTAGGTATTATCAATTTATCATAAACGTCAAGAATATTTATAAATATTTAGCTTATCTACTCCTTTATGAAGAGCTTCAAATTTTAAAAGTTTTTCCACTGATTTTCTTCTTTAACAGTTTCTGAAATGAATTTTTTTTTGCTAAATTGAGTGGCACAATTTGTTTGTAACATTTCGATACTTATCGACATTAAAAAAAAAAGTTTTAATATTGTTTTTTATTTTGAAATGAGTGCAAATTTTAATTGAAACAAAAGATCTGGCGAATGCCAGTATTGTATAGAGTTTTCCGGGTATTTTTCTGTCCGAATTTGAAGACGAAATAAAAGGCAAATTTGCTTTTTGCACCTTCAAAGCTGATATAAATTTGAAACCCTTACTGTGTGATAAACGGAGGTGGAGGGCCCCGGCACGACAGGCGGACTGACGGACAAGGGAGGCGGACTGGGTGAATCAGCCCCATCTTCATCGACGGCAAGCCCCATGTGCTTCCTCACCTTTCTTTGTGCCTTCCTCCTCCTAAAGTCCCCTTTTCGGAAATCGTCGACATTTGCGGGATGAATGGCCCAGTAATGTCCCTTTCCGTTGGCGCTTCTTCCCGCCTTGATAAAACAATCATTAAGCGACAAATTATGCCTAATGGAGTTCCTCCAGCCTGGCCCTCGGGTTCTGAAATAAGGGTAATGGTCGAGGATGTGCTGGTAAATGTCCGAAAGCACGAGTTTTCCCTCCGGCGAGCTGAGGATGGCCATGGCGATGAGGCCGATGTAGCTGTGCTGGGGCTTGGGCTCCTCGGGCTGCAGAGCCCTGGGGAAGAGCGGGTAGCAGGTCAGCGGCGTCGGGAAAGGGTTCAATAGAGGGTAACGAAGCCGCTCGGCGACGGCATACTGGTACAGCTGCAGCCGGTACTGGTCGATGGGCAGAAGGGCCCGGGGGCCGCTCTCGAGGGCGAACGGCATGGGCAGCCTCGGCGAGGTGTTAGCCGGAGTCTCGTTACTGCACATTGCGACCACTGCGGCACCACATCTACACAAACTGGCTATGAATTCCTATCAGTTTGGGTCAGATTATTAATTATGTACCGACCCGCCGACTGAATAAACTATACTAGTGAGAGACCCATCTGGGCATCTAAACATGTAACAAACACGAACTATTTGTGGACCAATATTTGATAACAGTCGCGAGGAGGAGCCAACTCCGGCCAATCGCGAGCTTGTCTGCCCTTCCGGAAAAATCAAACGACACGCCCAGCCATGTTGTTCAACTGTCCTTCTCGCAACTACCCTGATAGACCGAAATCTTCGTACAAATCCGAATAATTTGCATACACCAATTTTGACACAACCAATTTCATTACAAATTTGAGAAATCGTAAAAAAAATCACGACTTTTCAAAAAAATGGCGACCTTACTGCCACACTCTGCAATAAGCACCTCCCATTTAAACCCCCACCAAATAAATGAAAATCTCCCTCAGAAACCCTCAGTTGTTTCTTGTACATTTGCAGTTGTTGCCTAAATATTGGCATTATTCCTACTTTACAATAGACAATAAGTGTATTCATTTGGATTAAAAGGACGCCAGGCTGCGCCATGTTGAATTTCAATCACGGCCTTATTTAAATAATTTTATTCTTATATTTCAAAGACTCTCCCATTGTGATGACAGCACCTGCGACTATTCGACTTTTATCACTATTATTTTACGAAATCTCTACTTATACAGAAATACACTTTTTAACAATTATCTACTTGACCGAGAAATGTAAGTATCAACATAAATACATTTTTCCATTTTTATTATTAAAAATTTTGTTTTTGTAAATATACTTAAATAGAGACATATGACTAAACGCCAAACAATGGCTTCGTCAAAAAACATGACAAAGTTGTAGTTGGTTGTAGATGTTTTAATTCATTGTGTGCATCAGAGAAGGGTAACAGTAACAACGCCCATATACAGTTTAAATAAGTCTTTCATTTTATTATCGTCGCCATATGCATTTTTGACAACAATATAACCTTACCCTTGCCTGTGTACCAAAGTATTTAGGGGGTGCCGAAAACATATCATAAATGACAGTGTTTAGACAACGTGTTTGAGTGCAAAATAAATGAAATAACGAAAATTTTTTTAGTATATATGACCGGTAAATATTTGTAGGAGGGTGAACATAATAAAGTAGCAGGCGTAATGCATTTATCGATTAAATATTAAATAAAATTAGCATAAATAATTCTCTTTGTTTAATCATTGAAAAGTGGTAAAAACGAGTCACTTTGAATACGGCAGGCAAATAAATAAAACAAAAATCAAATTAGCTCTTTTAGTGAAATTGTTCGAAAGCTAAAGCCGTAAAGCACTAGAGTTAATTTAGGCGTATTAGTGCATTTTCAATCGTGGTTTCCGTCCGAATAGTCCATAGATCGATGAAACTATTGTACTTGATTCTGGTCACGGTTCTGACCGTATCTCGTGTCACGCATTGTGTTCCTAAACACACTGTCAGTCCGTGATATGTCCGCACGATCGAATAAAACGCACGAAACGAGAGGCCAGACGGCAATCATCAGCCATTTTGCCCGATTTGGTGCAAACGATATTGGCAATAACGATGAAGAAAGCATCGCGGTGCATGGCGGAATTGTAAATTTTGCAAATTGTTTGGGTGGTATTCTGGTATTGTTGACGTGGGGGATTAGGAGGATAAGAAGCGAGATTTGGGCTTTGGTCGTGCGGCAGCCATATGAGCTATTTCGTTAATTAAGTAGGTATACACAAGCGTATGAAAAAGGGAAAAATCCGTTCAAATCCATAATCCGATCCGCTTAAAGTCTATGCAACACATACAACAGCCAGAATCCCGCGATCAATTTCGCTATAGGTTGTATAACATTATCCTTGTTCGTGAAGTTGCGAAGAGATACGGAGGGGAAGCAAGCCAGCGGGCTACAGTCAGCTCTGCCAGTAGCTGGGAGTTTAATTACAGACTAGTAGCATCCCCTGGGACTGGCGGGGCTTCAACCACCCTTTCCGCCCTGCTCGCCCTCCATCCCCGCCAACGGCGAAGCTCAAAGAACGGTTCACACTCGGCGTTGGAGCACAAAATCGTCGACTTTGTCCTCGATGATCGATATGGAAAATCACAATTGGAACGAAGCTATTCGTAAATATGCGGAAACGCGAGAACGCGACCCTAATGTATGCTAAGTAGGTCTTCGTTAGGTAGAATAAATGCTGTAATAAGCGACGTCGGGGAGCCAGACCGCTCAAAGACTGTTTTGATGAGTTATTTTGAACAAAACAAGCCATACAACCACTTTGTAACAGACTTTGTTGTTGCCGCTTACACAAGGAAAACCAATAACTGATTATTTTCTCATGTTTTCCGAAAAACTTCAGAATAATAACTAAGTTTATTACGCTAAACTCAATTTGAAAAATTGGAAAATTTATCCGATTATTTGCAAAACCTTTTTTATGCCCTTTCACATTATTTTCTACAACAGACACTGATAACGATCACAATTCTGATAAACAACGTGTATTACACAAAAATCGAATAATACAACTGAGTCAAACAATAAAAAGAAAATTATGACGGCGGTGAATGTCGATTGGACCAAAACTCAAGACTTACTCACGGTACATATTTAATATCCAAACCAAAATATGTAATCCGCAAGTAAAGGACTTAAGAATTGATTAAAATCCTCTTAAAAATAAAATACATTTGCACTCTATACACCTATAGCTAACAAAATTGTTAAGTGTAATTAAATTCATAACATTTAAATTGAAAAATTACAATAAATGGACCTACACTCCTGTTCAATTAAAACAGATTTTTTACGCTGGAGATAAACGGCAGCTCAATACTGGGCATGCAGGTCTGTATTTTCTTTTAATAAATAAAATAAGACCAGCAAGCACAGAATCGAGACACAGCTTGTTTGTATCAAAAAAAGAATTTTCGCACTTAAAAATAAAAAATCGCATGATGCTCTAACTGATTTTCGGTCCTAAGTTCAAGGCAAGTTAATTCATTTATACTTAAAACTAACCTCCCTGCACTCAGAACCGAGTATCAGTACTTGACCAATGCCTGAAGACGAGTCGAAGCAAAGTCACAGTCCTAAAAAAAACAAAATTTAAATTGTCCGAATGATGCATTATCTGATACTATACTTAACCTGTAGTAGAATTCAAAAATGTAGTCGGCACAAGTGAGAACCGCGACTCAATCCTCGTCCTATTCATCTAAACTGTAAAACAATACATTGTTATAACAATTTAAAGTTCGTTGAAAAACTGAGCGTCAGTCAAAGGCTCTGGATCAATATTTTTTTCAAAACCAAAATATTGAAGCCAAGACCTTGAAATGAAACACAGATTTTATCACAGACAACGCTGAAAAGTAGAAATTAAATCAATTATGAGGAATGTATCTACGTTATTATAAAAAGTCACAATTCTAAAAAAAATACAAGACAATATCTTAAAGTATGGTATGTCCAAATGATGCATAAACTGATCAACAGCCCAAAGGTTAAAGCTGATTATTTTTTTAATTTAAAAATAATTGCTTCAGCCTCTGAACCGCGTCTCAGTACTTAGTGACCAATTAAAGCTGATTTCAAACAGTAATATCAATTCAAATTAATTTTCATAGTATAAAATACACAATTAAAGTAAAAATACCCAATGATGTTCTAACTGACCTTCAATCCTAAGCACAAGAGAAGTTAATTTCTTTACTTAAAACTAACCTCCTTGTACTTGAGTTGACTTTCAGTACTTCCCCAATCGTTAAACATATAGTTTAACAGTATTTTAAAAATAAACACAGTTCTGGAAAAACTTTGAATGATACATTAACTAGTCTATACATATATGTGAAGTGTTGAGAATTAAAGTGGCTTAACCCACATTGGGCGAATTCCTAATAAAAGTTAATATTTTCACTTTCAAAATTTTATTTTGTTTCAAATACAGTCACTTTACCGGTCATATTTTTTGTTTAAAACGTGAGGCCAGTGTTTTATTTAAATTTTGAACAATAAGCAGGTGGTCTGAGAGTAAAACTAAGTTTATAAATATGGGATAGGCCACTCTATACCAAACCCTCATTCATAGTAAATGTGCAATAACAATTTAACTCAAAAATAAAAAAAATAATCATAAGTGAAAATCCTCGTCCAATTCTTTTACTTGTACAACAATTTGAAGTTCGTTGAAAAGCTGAGCCTCAGTAAAAGGCAGAGACTCCACATTTATTTAAAAAATTAAATGTTAAAGCCCAGGCCTTGTACCGAAACACAGCTATTGACACTGCTCTGTAAAACAGAAACAAGACAATTATGCACCAAATAATAAATAATGGTGTAAAATAGCACAACTGATTTTATTGACTTAAAGATAACTACTATTCTAAGCATCGAACCAAAAAAAAAAAAAATGTAGAGTAGTCATTTAATTTTTCCGATGTTGATTAAAATTATTTGAGAGTTGATGAAAGTCTACGGCTCAATTTAGGGCATAATGTGTGCCAATATTATTTTCAAAACCAAATAATGACAACAAAATGCCTTAAAACGGGCCCCAGCTGTTGTCACAACCCCGAAAAAATAGAAGAAAATTATATACTTATCAAAATATAGTAAGTCCGAATAATGCACACCACAGATTTCACTTCTTAGCGTTTCAGTAGTCGACCAACAAAAATTGATGAAAATTTGAGTTCGTTGAGAAACCGAGACCAATTCCAGGAAGTGAATGGGCAATAATATTACTTAAATAAAATATTAAGCCCACCACGTCCTGAAACAGGTTTCAGTTATTGTCACAACCCTGAAAATCACAAATGCAAGACAAAAATAAATGAGTTCAGCTCCACTGGCTCCAATATCGTTGAAAATCCGAAGCGCATTTCAAGTCGTGTAAGGACAATATTGCATCAAAATCGAATATTGAACCCACCACGACTTGAGACAAACCACAGATACTGTCGGTCTTCAAATACTTATGTATACAAAGTAAAAACAAATTTTATGTTGCAATATTTACCTTAAACATAAGCTAGTCAATAATAACTTATGTCTGTAGAAAATCAGATCAGAAACTTAAATCATTAACTCATTCGTCCTGAAAACAAAAATAACCAGTCTTCTTTTTGCTGTAGACACAATGTACACAACTTTCATCTCGATAAAAGTCCTTTGAAAATTGTCTTCATTTTTCCTTTTTTAATCGTTTGGTATCCGCTAAAACAAAATGGTATAACAAGTCGGTTCAAATTTGATTTAAAGTGATACACCTTTTTTGCGTTTTTTGTTGTCCACAAGTCTAAAAATCTAAAATCTCGGTGTTGGTGTCCTGTTTTTGAGTATTTTTGATAAGATCCTCACCCAAGCAAATTCACTTATGAAAGAGTGTTTTATTAAATCAGACATGGTCTGAATGATGCTCTAATCCAATTTAAAGTTAATAATCCATAAAAAAGTTTAAAATTTTTTGAATGATAGTAATTATCCACAGCTGAAGTAAAGAGTACTCAATGGATTTGAGATTCAACCAGTTGATCACTCTAATCTCCAGCTACAAATAATTTTTTATTGGTCCTTAAATATAATTTTTTGATTAAATGGTCTGACAAAAAATAGGAAAATTCTAACAAAACAGAACAATCTACAAAAAACTTTAAAACAAAATTCTGGACTGTCATAAACAGTTTTTGGATTTATTCAAATAAACAGTGACTTGATACATATCACCAAACAATTTCAAAACAAACACTTTGGTAACTGACAATTCAAAATATTGTGGTTTATATTTATAATCTTTAACAAAAACCTAATATTAAAAATTGGGTAAGACGTGCATTAAATTCTAAGTTGTAGAAATCCTAGTTTTGGCTTATAGGTAATTATTAAGAGCTAAAGATGAAGATCGACAAATTATTTCAAAACAAAAATTAGTCGACCATCGTCTTAACTCTTAATTTTGAAATTCTTCTTCTAACTGGACAATTCTAAACATTGTGGTTAAAACATCTTCAACAAAAACCTAAGAGTTGTCTTGAAAGGCAAATTGTAAAGCTCCTAATTATTGAGAATTAAAGAGGAAGATTGCCAATGTTTCTCAATCAAACATTTGGTCAAACTTCATCTCAAACTCTCAAATAATTAATTCTAAAATTCTTGTCCAAACTGGAGACTTATCAACATGTTCAATCTTCAACGAAAACTTAAAAATCCTGCCTGCTTGCTGTGGAAAAATGTACCAAATTAGCATCCAGTAAATCTAAAAACAAAACTAAATTAGGAAATAACATTACGAGTAGTTAATATTTAGATACACCTTATTGTATTTCTCAGAATAATTGTGAAATTAGTTAAAAAAATCGTAGAAATCTTCTTTTTGTTACCAAAATTTGCTCCTAGTGAATCTAAAAACAAAACTAAGTTGTGAAATCAATCAAAAATCAAAGCCGATGATCCGTAGTCAATAAATCACCCTCAGTGTGAGAATCCTGAGACTGAATTTTATCTAACTTAAATTCAGAATCGAGGATCTCAAACAGAAAGCAACATGTTTCTTTCTTCTTGAAAACTCCTCGTGGTGGTGATGATAATCATCAGCTGCATTGAAAGTTCCTTGAGGCCAAGTCATTTGATAACACGAAACGGCATCGAGGAACTCTGCATGCAGTTGATTATTTTGATTGATGTCTTCTTCCATTCGTTGTGATAATAATAGAAAAAAAAACCGGATACTTATCTGTCGGAGAAAATTTCACTTGTACAATCAACATTTGACCAATTAGTCGAATGGGTGAAAATAATTGTTTTGATTATGTTGCATAATACAGGGTGATCCCCTTTTTGGTGAATAAAAGCATTGATGTAATCATCCTTTTTATTAGGTCTTTCTATGTCTAAAGCAGGCGTGTCCAAATGGTTATTGACGGCGTTCAGTATCAATTATATCTGATAAGTGATAGTTTGCCACCCCTAGTAATCGGTAGATTTAGTCTTGTCATAATTTAGGGTGAGTTTGAGGAATCAATTAAGAATATCGGAAATTTTGAAAGAAATTTAGAAAGTATCGAGTGAGAGAAACTGATCACATGACAATTGACAAGAAGATCGGATTACGAGTTATGTATGTAAATAGGTATTGAAGGGACGAGAGGACACCCCTTTGGGGGTATGTCCTCAGGGGCTAGCACCCTCTTATTAACTAATAGCGCGGTAAATACCGTGTGATGGATGTAATCATAAGCTAATTTCGCAAACCCCTATTCAAGTTGTAATAAAACAATCAACATATGTAATGTCTCTATGAAGGCGTTGTTTAAAATAATCCACCCCTGAATATTGATTTAAGGGTGGATTTTTACGTAATTACAGCCTCAGCCGTCCCGAAATGTACAAATGCAACAAAGCATATTTCCTATTAAATATGAAACGATTTCAATGTGGAATAATCCTAACAAAAACGTATTTTCTGCAAGATTTGGTCCGAATAGCAGGGACCGTGCGCCGACCAAACCAACCATTGTTGATTTAATTGTTTCCGTTTTTGCACATAGCGAAAGGGGGTGGAACTTCAGAGTTTCTCAGTATGTCCATGCAACCTTTCACACCCCCACAAATCGGACATGCTGTTGTAAACTTTGAAAGTTTTCGAACAAATGCTATTCTCAAATTAAAACGATCATTTCCGGCCATTTCTACTCGACAAACACCTAAAATTAAGCAATCAATTTGTTTTCGATTGCCCAAATTTGACCAAAGGTGAGAGACGAGGCTGGCGGTTTTGCAGAGTTGCTTCGAAAGGACACAGGACTTTTGATGCCAGGGAGAGGGGTGATGGCAACCGTTCATTAAATTAAAGCCCCTTTCAACACATGCATATACCCTTTACGTCGGAAACGACCCCGAACACTCGGCGCCAAAGCGGCAACCCTCGCGAGAAACCACAAGAATTTTAATAACTTTTACAGTTTAAATAACCATTTCTATATTATTGAAACTCAAAAAAAATGTAAACGCTTGTTTCTAAAAAACTCATAAATTTTGACACAACTGCGTTTGGGAGGGTTGCTTTATTAAATACTCAGAGTTCAGCAGACTCCATCACCGGCCAAATTAGCACCCATCACATTTCATGACCATTACCACATCACTATGCACCAATTGCTTGGAATTTTTTCTTTTACAATCACAATTAATTAAACCTAATTAGTTTGGCAAACGCTAAACGAAAATGCACGATCTATGAGTTCCTGCATTTTTTCCATTAGAAAAAAGGATTAAAATGAAGAACCCACAAAGCGGACATTTAGGTGTTTGGATCCCTGGAATAACAATTTCCTTCTAGAGCAGACTTGATGATTTCGAGAAGCACAGTCAGGAGAGAAAAATCGTCCCTCTTACTCGTCTTCAAGAGGTAGACATTTCTCCTTCCTAACTGGGTACCTCATTTTTATGACGACAATGCATGCCCAGTTGCGGGACATAAGGTTGTGTAGATGTTAGTAATCAAATACTACAACCATAGTCCCAAAACTTGACACACAAATCCTAGTCTTCTTTGAATCTCAAAATTTCGTATTTGGGGTAATTTAGAGCCATTAGAAAACAGCGAAACAGCTTACCGCGAGTCTGTAATCCACGTGGTAAGCCATATCACTGTTTCCTATCAACCTAATTGTTTTCATAAATTTTTTGATAAGTGCTAAGTGCAATAGGTCGCCACATAATAATTAAGCAAATATGTCGGCCTACCGCGCCATTCACCATCAACGTTATCAAATTGATAAAAATTCGTAATAATACATACAAAAAACCTATCTGAAAGAAAAAATTCCAAGGTTTATGTTTTTCAAAATTTTGATAATTTCACTTAGTGGTTAAGAATAAATTTAGTTTAAGTAATAAAAAGCGCAAAAGATAGTATCTAGAATAATTAATTATTGAAACACCTGGTGCTGCCAATGGCACAAGAATAATGAGCTTTTTCTCTTCGTAGCAATGCAAAAAATAAGCTTTAAAAAGTGGTTATTTTTGAATAATTTGCTGTGTTGTGAGTCGTAGGCTCCATATTGTGCAAGTGGAAAATACAAAAGGAGTGAGTTTAGGGGCGACAATGAAGTGAAATTGGATAAACTCAAGTTGCGGTCGGTATTTGTAAGTGGAGTGGTGAAATAGGATCGTCAATTATCTTTCACATCTGCAATGTGGCTATAAATTTGATTAAATATTATTTTTGTGGTAGTGTAACAAAAAAAAATTCGGTTAAATCAAAATAAAAAGGTCCTCGACTAGGTAGGTAAACGTGGAAAAAAGCAAACAATTGAAGTCTTTAGAAATATGCACAATGGTTTTAAGTGGCAATTTGTAAACGTTCACACCTTGTCAAAACATGAGCTTTTAGTGATTTTTACTGGAAATTGGCACATGTATTTACCTAAATTGACAGGGTGGTTTTAAATAAATTTATTGAAGTGATGAGGGATTGAAGGTAGTTAAAAAAGGCGGGGGGCAAAATTGGGGTGTAATCTTAAACTAGTGATAATGGATCTTGTGATGTACAGTTTGACATAACCTGGTGCGGTTTGATGTTTGTCCTATGAAGGGTTATGTAATTGGTTTATCGAAACAACATTCTGAAGCTGTGACAGGGTTCAGTTCTATAACTGCATTACTGATGCTATAATGTATTTATTATAGTTAACAACAGCCAAAGTAGTTCGCTACACGTTCATCATAACTGGACGTATAATTCGATACATTATCAAACACGTAACCGAATTACCTCAAATTCGAATAATTAAAAAAATCGTTTTTAATAAATTTGTTTATTGATCAGGTGGCAATTGCAGATGTAAAGTAATGCTGAAAGCCGTCATAACCTAATAAAATTTCAGTTTGTGAGCTTTTTAGTCAAGAGTTTATTCAATTACAGAATGCTTTTATGTCGAAACTGTTTCTATCTCCATACAACGCATAAATGTATTATAAAATTACGTATCACTTTAAAGGGTGTCAATAAGGCTACTTTTAACGCAGAGGGTATTTTAACTATATTTCAAAGCTTTATTTTTGTATTTCTCCTCTCATTTCTAAAAGCTTCAAAGTTAAATTATCAACGACAAAGCTTTTACCTTCTACTCCCAACATTTAATAATATTATGCAACATAATAAAATAAATAAAATTCCAAACCTAAAGCAGATTTTAAAAATCGAATATTACCTAATAATAAAAGCTTACAGACGACTCGGAGGCAGAAATTCAATTTTCAACTTAATATCCGCATAGATGCGCCACATATACCTCAAAATATATAAAGTGAGCTATTTGTACTGACTTATTATTGAACTTACAAATATATTTTTTATCCCTAAAACGTGAGACTAACTAAACTTATTAAACTCGTAAAAGTGTATTAGCTTAGGTATACCAAAAAAAAATCGTCACTTCTAAAAATTTCAGGTAAATAAAAAAGACAAAAGTTGTCAAGACCATTAAGAGTAAAGTGACAAACAATTAACATAAAATACGCAAAAGCTTATAAAATAACAACAGTGTTTGTGGCAATTACTATTCCTGTTTATTAATGAATTCTTAAAGCTTAAAATAAATATTTTTTTTATTTGTTTGGAAAAATATTAATGAGCAACTTCTTATCTTAATGTTTTTGGTTATAATTTAGTTAAAAAAAATGCAACTACATTTTATTTATTCTGTAATTGTAACTATTGTCAGCCCAATATTACAAAAGTCTAAAAACTTTCCAGTATTTATTTTACAAAATAATAAAGTTTAAAAATATTAAATTATTTAACAGTAAGAGATTGGGAAAAAAACAATAAGAAAAAAAAACTATGGAGTAAACAAGACTAAAGAAACATGTAGAGTGGAGTAAAAGCTAAAAGTACACACTTGGGCGAGGCCTAATTACGCGCAAACATAAGAGGGCACGCGAACAAGTGACGTAACAAAATAATTGTATTCAAGCGAATAGGTATTTCTAACACTTCATGCAAAAATAATAAAAAATATCACTATCGAAAATTGCAGTTTAAATCTTTAAATACAACAGCTTTCAAATAGCCCTTTATTTTAGTGCTTTCTCAAATATTGCGCTAATACCTAAAACGAATCTACACGCCACTACTTCCAAAAACACTCTTCTTTTTTAAACTGGACAAGTCCGAGGCGCGTTTTGGTCATCTACGCATTCACGATCAGGTATGTACTTTTAGCTTTTACCCCACTCTCAAAAACTGCACAGAAAATTTCAACAAAAACTTTAAATACTTTTGACCAGTCACTCAGAAAACAAAAATTTCAGAATACACAATTGATGAAAACATTTGTAAAAAATTTGTGACAAGCGCCCGCAAGACTGAATTAATTTACAATCTTTCGGAAACTGATCACAAATCTTCGACAAATTCGTAGCCAATGGATGTTTTGTTGTGGAAGTCCGAAACATGTACAGTCGAACAAAGTGAAAATGAGGCCTCAATAAACCAGCCCCTGCTGTGGATACCGACCCTTCTAACCGCAAGCAGGCAAGGTCGTAAGCAAACTTGACGTAGTTTCAAGATAAATTCCTTTAGGACCCGGTTTACAGAAAGCGAAATGAAAATTTAATTCAGAATTAAACTAATTCGAATTAAGTTGACATTTATTTTGAATTGACAAACATCAAATTAATTAAATGAAAATTTTGAATTTTTTTAATGAAAAATTTAACAAACCATTTACTTAAAGAAAAATATAAAACACATTATTAACTTAATAATTTTTTTAACTGTTTTTTTTTTCAAGATAAAATTAATTAACATAATTTTTGTACGATATAGGATTTGTATACTTTGAACTTGATTTTATGTAAAACAACAAATGAATTAAATCATTGCTTATTTGCGAGAAGAAGGTTTAATTCCACGTGTGCGTTTATCGCGACTGGTTTAATTATTTGAGCAGAAAGCGAAATTAAAATTTATTTCAAAATTAAACTAATTCGAATTGAGTTGTAATGGCAACAAAATAAATGATTTTGCATTGACAAACGCCAAGTTAATTAAAATTTAATTGGGATTAACACGTTCCGTAAATCGGCCCTAAGTTTTCTATTAGTTTTGTAATTGTAATTGAAATCGAATCAAAATTATTTATTTAACCAGGAAAAAACCGCAAAATTATTTGAAATATTTTAGTTCTCCTACAAAATTTATTTTTTGATAATTGTAATACTTTTAAATTAAATAAAAATGTTTAGTTTTTTAAATATCAAACTTAACAAAAACTATTTCTTAAAGAAAATTATACAT
>NW_025400995.1:6703131-6709427 GCF_015345945.1 Tribolium madens | reverse complement strand
TATAAAATAATTTTATTTTGGAACAGTTAAAAAAAAATTATTAAATTAATAATGATCGTCAATGTCATCATTAATGCATATTTTTTTGCAAAAATGGTTTGTTAAATTTTTCATTCATAAAATTACCTTTTCAGTTAACTTGACGTTTATCAATGCAAAATAAATGGCAACTTGTACAACTATGTATGTACATATTATAAAAATTCTTCAAGAAAATTTGAATAACTTGGCAACAATGATTTAGTTCTGTACATTAATTATTTATATAAATTTTAAATATTTATATAAATTCTATATAAAAACAAGGTTGCTAAATAAATAATAATTAATTGCTCCGCCCCCTATAAGGCGGTGCTACCTAAAAAAAACCCGGACTCTAGAACAATTTATTTACGAAAACATGTTGTAAATGTTTGATTTTGAGCATTGATATCTAATTTTGAACAAATTATTTACGATTTGATATCAATTGGTTTATAATATAAAAATTAGTCGGACACGGACAAAATCGTCTGGGGTTATACGAATTGCGATGACGAGGCAAAGCGCAGAATGAATTTCCAATTATTAATTTGTACGATAAGCCGATTTGCTATTGAAGTTATCAGTGAAAAGCTAAACCGCAGTCCACAATCTCTATAGGGGAG
The DNA here is from genome assembly GCF_015345945.1 of Tribolium madens. Lineage (NCBI taxonomy): Eukaryota > Metazoa > Arthropoda > Insecta > Coleoptera > Tenebrionidae > Tribolium > Tribolium madens. The sequence continues at coordinate 6,708,780 of NW_025400995.1, read as the reverse complement.
AACGCTGTGTCTGATATCCCCTGTTTATGTTGTTCATGTAGAGATTTAGATGGAGTACATTAAGCCTCCTTCGCATTAATTACAAGCCAATAAAAGGGAAAAGACTCACCGTTTAGATGAGGCTGCAAACAGGTGATCCCACTTTCATAAAGAATTAATCGACACTCCTGGAACTTTGTCACTTAGGTTTATAGCGAAACGAGAATTAAATCACGAATTCTAAACTCACTTAAAAAATTACTCACAAAAATTTTATTTTCACTAGGGTTTAAAACGAAATGAAAATTAAATAATTTTGTCAAAAAAAAAAAGACAAACATTTTGAAATTCGCGAAACACAAATTTAAACGAACCGAAATTTATTTTTAAATCCTCCAGCTTCCAGTGAAGATTAAAACTACTGATACGTTGTGATTAATTCATTATTACGGGTACTTTTAAAAAAAATATTTTTGAAAAAACAAACAATAAATTAACCACAACAAATAAAAAATAAAGTAAGTCCTACCTTGAATGAACCCCATCTCCACGGCCTCGTCTACCCGTTTGGCTCATCCTGTAAAAACACACCATCTCACAATTCTTAAATATCAGAGGATTTATCACATTTTGTCTATCATTATTTTCCATGAATATTTAGTTACAAAAATAAGTACTTTTGATACAGTTTTGTTACACAGTTTACTTTTTGTATTATTTATAAATTGTCTAAGGTTTCAAAACCAAAAAAATTAAATAAAATGTGTGAAAAAAGCATTGCTCAAATTTGGTCAAACATTTTGTATTTAAAAAACACTCACTGCTTGGAAGGGGCGTGGCCGCTTGTCAGAAGTCCTTTCGACATGAAAGAAAGTCCTTTCTCATCATTTGACACCATTACGTAGCGATAACACAATGCTATCAACACCTGGAACAAGGTGAATCATAGTAGGTATGTAATATGTATTACCATAAAAAAAATTACCACAGTTTTTTAAAATTTTCTTATCATTTTCAGCTTTCCAATTTTGACCGGTCAGGCAATGTAAGAGTTCGCAGAACCTATAAAAACATGTTGTAATACATTCAAAAATAAATAACAAAAATCTATTATTAAAACAGTCTACTAGTCAAAAACGTTTACCATAATAAGCTTAAGTTTTTTGAAACATCTTCACATAGTTCCCAACGAAACATCCTGATGAGGATTTGTGCGAAAATCTTCGCCAAACTCCTCCACTATTTTTCAAATTTAAAACTGTGTTGGAGCTTGACGAAAAATAGCGACACATTATCAAATTTTTCAAGAAAAATTTTTTTGTTGAGTAAATTATGTTCCATAAGCAGAAGCTGTTTGTCAATTTTCTCTGTCAAACACCTCACAGTTCAGTTAATCTAAAACTGTATAGGCGCTTAACACGAAATTTCAACAAAACTTTTTTGGCATGTCGCCCAAAAAAAAAAAAAAAATTTCAGAATATAAAAAATTGATGAAAATATTTGTGAAAAATTGATGACGGGCGCCTGAAAGATTGTTTAAATTTACAATTTTTCAGGAACCGATCACAAATCTTCAACAAATTCGTGCTTTGTCTCCGAATTAAAGTGTTGTGGAAGTTTTCGACGAAGACGTTTGTCAAAAGTTAACTTCAAACTTTCCACAGTTTTGTCAAATCAAAAACTGTGCTGAAGCCTGAAGAAAAACTTCAACAAAAATTTCTCCGGAACGTAAACAAATCAAATTTTGTAACAAACATTGAGTCGAATGTATTTATCCAAATTTATGACAACACCGACAGAAGTCATTACATTTCGACATCCGTCAATTTGTCATTAAATTTTAACAAACATTACAAATATCCGGTGATAGTTGTACAGTTGTAGCAAAATTTTTGAAACACCCATTGAGCTTTTTTTATAACAAAAGCTGCAACGGGTGTTTCAAAAACATCGCCACAAAAATCCAATAAAGGTGTTGTTCTATTATACCAATCCACAGATCCAGTTGAGATTAGTTCTGCTTTACAAATCACACACTTAAGCCTTTTGTCATTGGAAGTGCTCAATTGTCGCATGCCACACTTAAATTTGGAGCATAACAAAAATAATTATCAATCAATTGGTAAGTATAAACATATCACCCTTTGTGCACAACCCTCTGATGAAAACATATTAGTTACCATTTGGGAATAGGTAGAAGCATTGTTTGTTTGGAATTAAACCGGATTTGCCTTTTGTTATAAACCGCCAATGTAATTAAAAATTTTGGTAAACAATTTGCAGCACGGTATTGAAATAAGCTCGGATTCGGAGAATCGAAACAATAACTATAAATTCCGAGTAGCTGAAGAGTGAAGCTTTTTCTAAGAATTACTCGCCTAATGTGTATGAAAAACAAATTTAATTTTACAACAAATATATAAAAAAAAATTCTTGTCAAACTTGTGTAACTTTTGAAGAAAAATGACAAAAATTTCACTTACGGTTTGCAGAAAGACTATTTCTTTGAAGCTCTTTGAGTAACAGCAATGCAGTAACTGAAGAAGTTATGATAAATACTTTTATCGTTTTCTACTCCGATAATAACCCCACTCTTGGTAAATTACTGAATAATTTATTAATCAATCGTAACACTTAACGGTTTTTCAATTTTTGAGTTGGAATCTGATTTAACCATCAACAAAAAGTTCTAGAACGTCCCTTTGTCTTATTGATTGATTGGAAAAATAGATCAAATATGGTGGTCTACTAATTAATTTGGACCAACCAATCACGAGAAAATTTCTAGGTATACTTAGTTTACAAAATGGTGGCAATAGCTGATACCCCTCTAAGACAAATTGATCGATATAAAAATCGATCAAACATGGCGGCCCTCCCTTGAATCAAGAACACCAACACACCGTCACGAACACCAAAATTGCAATTTTGGAAAAATAAAATGAATTAATAAGATTTTACCGAAATTTTTACAACGCGATAGCACGCGTCCCTCTAAAGACAATTCATCGAAACAAGAATATATCAAATGGCGGCCCACCCTGGTCAACGAAAATCGGGGAAATTGCAGTTTGAGTTCTGGCACAGATTAGCAAGCAACTAATCTGTGGTTCTGGTGTGAATACCACCTTTGCCAAAATTTTCAAATTTAGATTAATACGTCGGTTTTTTCTAAATTTTCAAAAGTCACGCTCCCCAAAAATACGACCAAACCATAGTAAAATCACTTGCAGTCTTTTCAGAAATTATCAAAAATTCTACCAAGGGTGATTTTAGTATGAGTTGGAGTAAGTAAAACAAAGTTTAGCTTTCCTTGTACTGGATGGAGACGGTTTTTGCTTCCAGCGTCGAACTCCTTGCACCACTAACACAACACTCCACTGCTACTGCACTACTGCTTCAACTCTTGATTTTCTTAAGCACCACCAAGTGAGACCAGCAAGTTTGATAATGAGATTTAAACACTTAGTAATATGATTATTACACAAAAAAAATTGGCAAAGCTTTCTTTGCATGTTCACTTGGCTGCTTCTGGAAGAGGAAGAGGATGAGTCGATGTGTGTCCTGCTAAGCTTGCTCGAGTTTCCTATTGCCCCACCAATCTTCCATGTAATCATGTGACTTCTAATCAATTTGATTGGCCACTATTGAATTAACGGAAAAATTTATATTTCGTCATTACATTGTTTTTTTTAATCATCAAAGCTTTTTGAAAAATTACCTCAGGAAAAATTGTCTGCATTTTTAAGAACAGTTTTTAGAAAATTTTGGGAACCAGTTAATTAATTTTAAAATAAATTGATATGGTTAGACATTATCTTGATTTACCGCGCCTCTTTTAACATGCAGAAGATCTTCCCCTCAAAGTGGCCCAAATCAGTTTTGGATGAATAAATTTAAGAATTTTTTTTTTTTTGAATACTTTGTGGTAACATCAAGTAATATTTAAGAATTTATTAAAAACACATTTTTATTTTTATTTCTGGAAAGTCTTTCCAAATGAAATAAGTCTCATTAATTAAAAAAAATATTGACAATAAATATTTTGATCTAGGAATCTGATTAGAATATTGACAATTATGTAATAAAAAAAATGAAAACTTTTTATCAGTAGTCCACTAAAATTAGCCTAAGGACAATTAAACTGAATCCAAAATAAACATCAATTTTTTGGTAAAAAAAATATTAAAATTTATCTCACTTATGTAAAAAACTAGAGCACATGAGACAGCAGTAGCAGTTTTTTAAAAAAGCATTTCCATTTGAAGAAAAATGGTTTTTTTATTTAATTTTTTTAATTTCTTGATTTTTGAAAGTTTTTTTTTATATCTCATGTTGATAGAAAATAAAAGATTTTGATTTTTGATATTGGAGTGAATGCAAAAAACTGCTTATTGAAACATAAAAAGCGCTCAAAAATCAGCGGCTTAAGCTATAATTTTGAAACTAAACTCATATGTATAAAAAAATTGAGCTCTTCAAACTGCAATTGCAGATTTTGAAAAAGGTCTGTCCTTTCTGAGAAAAGAACCAGTAACAAAATCGTGCTTAAAAATTTCGTCAGGTTGGCAGATTTGATTATTAACAATTAAAAAAAAATATGTTTATTCTAAAGTTCCCAGAACTTTAAATAGTTTATTTTCTTCATAGGTCTTCTGGTTTTTAAGAAATATTTTTTTTGTTGTGAATTACGCAAGTAAGTCATGCTGGATTTTTTTACTCATTTGTTTCTTAAACTTCTTCTTCTTGGATCTTCTTGGTATGGAAACGATGAACAAAAACACCATTGTTAAATTAGTTTGTTTTATTCTCACCTGAAGATGACCACTTTGTGGTTGAAACGCGTTGTGTTTTAAATAAAAGTTTGGTGTGACGGGCAATCGTGTTTTTGTTCATTGTTTCTTAAAGTTTTTCAAAAAAGAATATAAAAGTACATAACATTACTTATAATAAATAAATAACTTTAGACCCTTTGAGTAAGTAACTAAAGTACAGTTATGTACATTATAAGATATGGGTTTTCTAAGGCATAAATTGCAGTCACAAATTAACTACTTAAGCTAAAATTTTCAAATTTGGCTCACTTATGTAAAAAATTAGAGCGCATCAGATAGCAATTGCAGATTTTTTTTTTAAGTTTTTCCCTTTTAGAAAATAATGCAGGCTTTCCAAGGCCATGGATAACAAAACAACGCATTGAAAAATAATATAATTTACCATGCAGGCAACTATGTGAATCATTGTTCATTTTAATATATGTATTTTTTATCCCTGTTTTTGTTGTGAATTTCAAGTAAAATTAGATTCTTATTGGACTTTAAAAAACTATTTTCTGTAAAATAAAAAGCACTCAGATTTTGAAAAGTGTTTTTTTTGAAAATAAAAAAGACCTAGAATTCTTCATTGAAAACTTCATTGAAACTATAAATAATTATGGGATTTTAATCTACATTTCACCTTCTTCCAATTGTTAAAAAATAGTATGAAAAAAAGTTGCCCAATAAACTTTTTTTTAATTCAACACACCGTTGAGTAATTTTAGAGAGACAAAATTCCTAGCATGTACCTGCATGAGGTACAATTTCGGAATAATAATAATAATAATAAGCTTAAAATTTCTTTTCTCAAAAAGGCCAAAAGGAATTTTGTTTTTATGCAAGTGCCATTTTA
>NW_025400995.1:6581360-6703081 GCF_015345945.1 Tribolium madens | reverse complement strand
CTTTGTAAATATTTTTGCAAAGGCAAAATAAAAAAATTACCATTTCCTTTAATATATCGAACTAGATTTTGTAAAGTTAATTTTTTCAAGGGTCAATTCAAAAAAAACTTTTCTGAAATATAACGCTGTCATAAATTAAACATTTAAGATATAATTTTGACATTCAGTTGATTTGTACAAAAAAACAGAGCGCATCATACAGCAGTTGCAGATTTAAGAAAAAGTTTGTTTTTTCTGAAATAAGAACTTCCAAGATTACTGGTAAGAAAATTGTTTCTTAAATGTCTCATAATGACAGAAATAATTTTTTCATCTAAAATTATAAAGTTATAAAGTTTTGGGCCACTTCTTCAAAAAAAAGTGCATCAAACGTAGCATTAAAAAAAATTGTTCTTGTTGAGAAAAGGTCTTCAAGATTACTTGCGTAAAACTAGATATTTGATTTATTTATTTGTAATATGCGATGTAAGATTTTGTATTAATTGTCAAACAATTTAAAAAATATAAAAACTACATTAAATCAATAAATACATGAAAAGAAAGGTTTGTTTTTAAATTGATAACATCGTCGTGTAATTAGAAATATAAACCTATGCTAGTCATCACGACGTGTTAACATTATCTTAAGTATTTATGTTATGTAGATGTTTTGAGTCTCATATCTTCTTGATATTTGATTACAATTACATAATAATAACTTACATAGTATCTCGCATTGTGTAATTTTCTATACACAAATTCTTTTGCAAAAATTTTTGTTAAATCTTTTCCTACTTTTTGATGCCTTCTGTTTTTTTACAAACAATACAATTTTAAATATTTTAGCAAAAAGACAATTAATGTTTTAAAAACATTGTTTTTGATTTGATGCTCATTTAATATCCCTATAAAGTTTATTTTGCATCAAAATAGGCAAAAATCTGTTGATTGTCTTTAATATTAGAAAGCATTTAATTGTTCTTATCAATTCGAAAATTATTGAAAAGCAAATTATGTATATGAATATAAAAAGTAGAGGTAGCTTAGCTGTGGATGTGCATCATCGCAGCGCTACTCTGGTGGGCGCTCGACAAAACAAGAATTTCTGGTTAAAAGTTTTATTTAAATAATTATTTTTATTATTTATTATTAATAAATCAGTTTTTAAAACTCACAATATTTATTATTCATTTATGTATTCCCATAAAAAATTATTTATTAAAAGTTACAAATAGGAAACAATGATGTATCTCATTATTCCAAAATATTTAATTGTTGTTTTGCCGAGCGCCCACCAGAATAGCGCTGCGGTACCACCAATGCGACATCAATGCTCTAATAATAATCCTGTAAAAAATGAAAACTCAAGCCAATTTAATTAAAATATTATTCAAATATGCAAAATTTCAAAGTTATAATAGCTGAATAAACCGTTTATTTATATTAAAAAAAAAAAACATTTTTTTTTGAATTTACCATTTCTATAAGTATAAAAGAATGTTGTAGATTATTTTTTATTATTATTTCTTCGACATCACTAGGAATAAAACTGTGTAGAACATTGGATGCAAGTTATAGTAAGATTGTAAAAAGTTTTCAAAAATTATGGATATGTTTTTATATAAAAATATTTTTGTGCTTTTATTTTGCATGGTTTGGTTAAGTTACTTTTTTGCAAATTAAAAAATAATCGAAAAAAAGATTATAGAAACACTACAAAGAAAGGAAACAATGATGTATTTCACAATTTCAACATATTTAATTGTTGTTTCGCCGAGCGCCCACCAGAATAGCGCTGCGGTACCACCAATGGGATCCCAATGTTCTAATAATAATCCTGTAAAAAAATGGAAACTCAAGCCAATTTAATTAAAATACTATACAAATAAGCAAAATTTTAAAGTTATAATAGCCGAATAAACCGTTTAATTATATTTAAAAAAACATTTTTTTTTAATTTACCATTTCTAAAAGAATGTTGTAGATTATTTTTTATTATTATTTCTTTGACATCACTAGGAATAAAACTGTGTAGAACATTGGATGCAAGTTATAGTAAGATTGTAAAAAGTTTTCAAAAATAATGAATGTTTTCATATAAAAATATTTCTGTGCTTTTATTTTGCAAGGTTTGGTTAAGTTACTTTTTTGAAAATTGAAAGATAATCGAAAAAAAGATTATAGAAACACTACAAAGAAAGGAAAAAATGATGTATTTCACAATTTCATAATATTTAATTGTTGTTTCGCCGAGCGCCCACCAGAGTAGCGCTGCGGTACCACCAATGGGATACCAGTGCTCCAATAATAATCCTGTAAAAAATGGAAACTCAAGCCAATTTAATTAAAATACTATACAAATAAGCAAAATTTCAAAGTTATAATAGCCCCAGAGAAAAAATTCAAGTAGGATAAGATACCAGAAACATGAAAAAAATGTTAAAAAATTTTGACATATATTTTTTGACATTTGATATTTTTTATGTCTATTTAATAATACTGATGATCTTGAATCTGTTTTTTATAATTATTTAGTAAAGGTACAAAAATTTTGCCAATAAAAGCCACAAATAACACTGACCAGAGTTACAATTTAGAATACAGCTTCCTTGTTTCCTCTTCTAATAGCCTGTAGCAAAAAAACTTGAAAAATAATTTTTCCAACAGAAATAAATAGAGGCAAAGTGCAAAATTTAAACTCTCATAACTTCGAAACTTTTATAGATATTTTTTTTTAACATTTTTGGTATCTTACTATTTTTCTCTGGGGCGCGAGTTTTGGCGCACTCTGTATTTAAGAAAACATTTTTTTGAATTGATTGATTGTAAAAAGTTTTCAAAAAATAAGGAATATGTTTCCATATAAAAATATGTTTGTGTTTTTATTTTGCAAGGTTTGGTTAGTTTACCTTATTGCAAATTGAAAAGTAATCGGAAAAAAGATTATAGAAACACTACAAAGAAAAATTGAATCTGAACAAGAAGTAAGGCGATTATTTCCCTGTTTGTGAAGCCTTATTCACGCTATGGATCGTGCAGGAAAATAATTTGGGAAAAATGAAACTCATTCATCCTATGGATTTGATTTATTTCTCTTCAATATTTTGAAACAGATCTTTTTCAATATTAAGGCTAGTCTGGACTACCGTCGAAAGCAAGGCAAAAATTGGTCCCGTTTTACGGACGCATTTTTCATTTTGAAAAAAAGGTCGATGTCCCTATCGATTCTGTATAACAGTAAGATTTGCGCTCGTATATAAAAAAAAATTCAAAAGTTAATACTTTTTAAAAAATAATTAAAAATGTCTTAAAAGCAATCCTCCCAAAAAGATAAAAATACTGTTTTCTAATATTATCTACAGAATATCTATATTTGCCTATACGAAATATATTCAAACACAATTCTTTGTTTAACATTAAAATATTTTGTATTATGTTGTTAATTATTTAGGTGGTTTTATAATATAATTCTTACTTTTAGAAAATTTACATACCTATAATTAAAAATTGAACAAAATTGGCCTTAAATATAATAATTGTATAATAATATGTATAATACCGTTTTTAATTTACAATACAGAAAAATGTGAAAATTGAATTATGGACTTGTTGATAATGGACTAGTCATATTTCAAGAATTTTAGCTACTTCTTCGTCACAAACAGAGATAAAATGTATAACATGGATAAAATGGTTGCAAGTGTTCGATTAAATGTTGTACATAATACATATTTAATTTATCTCTGTGTGGCAGATTACGATGAAATCAATATCGTTGAGTTATCAAAACCTAGCTGTTGTGACATTTAATACATATTTGAAATATTTTCAAAAACATTGTTTTAACATAAGTGGAAAAAATTCGAGGGAAGCGCTACATACCGACAAAACAATAAATTTCAAACTAAGTTTAGACAAACCTTTAATTTTAACTGTAAATAAATACATAAATACAAAAATATAAACAATTTTCAGGTGCAAATTTCGGACATCAACTTCTTTTCAACGTTTCTGTTACTAATAAAATAAAATTTTTAGTGCCGTATCAAATTACAAATCAGAAATAGATTTTTTGTATACAGGGTAACACATATTTTAAAACGAGCCACCCTAGATATCTCTCATACAATAAACAAAAATTAGAAAATTCCGAGACAGGTCAATTTTTAGTGGAACTTTTTAGTGTACTTTTGAAAGTTGTAGCATCAATCCTTTTTGTAATACAAACAACCTTTTTAAAATTTTAAATGGGTTTATGATACCTCAAATGAAAGATATTTTGACCAGAAATGTGACTGTATGTTTTGTGTGAATTTTGAGTGTTCTTTAATACTTAATCAAATGTCAAAACATTATAAATTGATCTGTCTCGAGATTTTCTAATTTCTGTTTATTTTCTCAGATATCCAGAATGACTCGTTTAAAAAAGCACCCTGTATACTGAATTACACATGCGGTTGTGTGTGATAAAAATAAATTTATTAAATAAAAAAGTGGAAAAAAGTACTGTATAATAAAATTTAGCCGGGAATTGTTGTTTTGCTGAGCGGCCACCAGAGTAGCGCTGCAGTAGTACCACAATCCTGTACACATCCACAGCTAAGCAATACGGGCTATTAGAGGTGACGTCACAGACGCGACTGTACTGAAGCTAAACATACAGTGTTACCAGTTGTGTTACTAGAGTACCAAATTGATACTAGATTTTTTTTACTAGATATTTATATTTACTTGTAAACCAATAATAATTTATATTCTCAGCCAAATACACATTATGTGAATGTTAATATTTTTTATTTTGTTTTGTTTTGGTACGACCTATCCACTCCTGCCGTTTGCAACATTCTGGCAATGCTGTACACATATTTTTGACGTACACAGAAAGTGAGGTTAGAACAGATTAAATTACAGAAATGTTGACTACAATTGTTAAAACCATTACGAAACGACACACATTTTTCATAGCAACTATTTCCTTAGAAACAATCTCCCTACACGTCCAGGATTCAAGAAATAAACTTTTATTTGTTTAGCTTCAAAGGTACAGTCACGTACCTTGCTGACGTCACACTAATAGAGCGTATTTCTACAATACAAGATGTTTCGGGTTTCAGAACTCGCGCCCCAAAGAAAAAATTCTAATTAGGCATTACGAAAATCAGCCTGTATTATTTTATTTTCTTTTTGCAAAATTGTGAAGTTATTTCAGCACATCAAACTAATATTCTGGAAACACCAAATATCTGTACTCTTTCTTTGTTATTTAATTTAGATGTAAGTATGCATAATTGACATATTTTTCTGGGTCCATAAGTAGAAACAAGTCTTTGTAATGTTAACATTAATTTGGCACGTTGAAATAATTGAAAAAAGAATCTAATGGTCTAAATACCATTTTTTTAAATAAAATTTGTTGCCAAGAACTAGTTTTGTCGAGCGCCCACCAGAGTAGCGCTGCGATAGTACCACAATCCTGTACACATCCACAGCTAAGCAATGTCTACAATACAGGATGTTTCAGGTTTCAGAACTCGTGCCCCAAAGAAAAAATTCTAATGTAGGCCCTGCTAAAATCAGAATGTATTATTTTATTTTCTTTTTGCATCCATTCTGAAATTGTTTCAGCACATCGAACTAATCACCAAATTAATATACTGGAAACACCAAATTTCTGTAGAAAGATCTTTGTTATTTAATTTGGATGCAAGTATGCATAATTGACATATTTTTTTGAGTCACAATAAGTAGGAACAAGTCTTTGTAATGTTAACATTAATTTGTGCACTGATGGCACGTTGAAATAATTGAAAAAAGAATCTAATGGTCTAAATACCATTTTTTTAAATAAAATTTGTTGCCAAGAACTAGTTTTGTCGAGCGCACACCAGAGTAGCGCTGCGATAGTACCAGTATCCTGTACACATCCACAGCTAAGCAATCTCTACAAAACAGGATGTTTCGGGTTTCAGAACTAGTGCCCCAAACAAAACAAAATTATGTAGGCCCTGCGAGAATCAGCCTGTATTATTTTCTTTTCTCTTTGCATCATTGTAAAATTATTTCAGCACATCAAACTAATATACTGGAAACACCGAATTTCTGTACTCTTTTTTTTTGTTATTTAATTTGGACGCAAGTATGAATAATTGACAATTTTTTTCTGGGTCAGCCGTAAAGGAACAAGTTTTTGTAATGTTAACATTTGTGCACCGATGGCACGTTGAGATAATTTAAAAAAGAATCTATAGATGTTTATCTACAAAATTTTTCACACAAAAGATTTTATTTAAATTCATCAAGAAAATTAATTTATTAATAGGAGCAATAAATAAGAAATAGACCATTTTTTTAAATAAAATTTGTTGCCAAGAACTAGTTTTGTCGAGCGCCCACCAGAGTAGCGCTGCGATAGTACCACAACCACAGCTAAGCAATCTCTATAATACAAGATTTTTCGGGTTTCAGAACTCGCGCCCCTAAAAAAATTCTAATATAGGTCCTAGGAGAATTAGAATGTATTATTTTATTTCTTTTTGCATCATTGTGAAATTATTTCAGCACATCAAACTAATCACTAATCTAATACCAAATTTCTGTACACTTTCCTTCTTATTTAATTTGGATGCAAGTATGCATAATTGGCAATTTGTTTCTGGGTCATTTGTAATAAGTAGGAACAAATCTTTGTAATGTTAACATTTGTGCACTGATGGCACGTTGAAATAATAATTGAAGAAAGAATCTAAAGATGTTTTTCTACAAAATCTTTCACACAAAAGATATTTTGTTTTAAAAAATAGCACATACAGTACATCTAAAATAACATATCTTAATTTTAGATTTAGTTCCGGTTTCTTTTTGTAAGATACGACTTTTGTTTGCAAGAAATTTAAAAAATAATAGACTAAAAAATACAGCACTAGTTTTTAATTTTATAATTTTTTGTTTCCAATTTTATTTAAATTCATCAATAAAATTAATAAATAAGAAAATGACCTTTTTTTAAAATAAAATTTGTTGCCAAGAACTTGTTTTGTCGAGCGCCCACCAGAGTAGCGCTGCGATAGTACCTATATACTGTGCACATCCACAGCTACGCAAGCTCTGGACATTCTTTTTTTTTATTTTATGATTCGGAGATTCGTTTTTTTACATTTCACTAATATGTGCCTTTCAGCAATATACAGTTTATAAAAATTAAAAGTTTTGCTTTGTTTATTACAAGATTTCCTAAATTCCACCTTTCTTTTTTTAAAATAGTCTGCTTTCCCTCGAATTTTTATATTTAGTGACTTACAAATTTTTGAAAATTTTTGCAAGTACTGAATTTACGTAAAGTTTTTGTTGTTTCTTGTGGTGATTCAGGATTGGTGCTAACGCAGCGCTATTCTGGTGGACGCTCGGCAAAACAGGGATTACTAAGCACAAAAATAAAAATACAGGTGCACCAAAATCGCGGCTCAGAGAAAAATTTCAAATAAGAAACATTTTGACATTTATTTTTTGACATTTGACATTTAAAAAAAATGTAGATGTAAATGTCTATTTAATGATACTGATGAACTTATACAGGGTGATTCACGAGGAATAATGAGCCTGACTAAATTCTCGATACAACCACCATTACACATTCGCTAGTTGCTTTGCGACATTTAAAAAAAATGTAATTTGAATCTACGATGCCTATTATCATGATCAATCATGATAATAGGCAATCATGATCAATCATGATAATAGGCAATCATGATCATTGTCATTTTTGACAAACGCTACAAATTTATCATTAACTGAGCAAAATGTGGACCATAGAACACCACGAGGACTTATTCCAATGATGAGAAGACTGACATGATTTTAGCTTATGGAGAATGTTTGAAGAATGCATCTCTTGCTGCCTGTGTGATGCCCAATGATATCCCGAAAGAAAGAGCATTTTCTGACACGATCAGGTTAGTTTTGTGAAAATTGGGTTCCTGTTAAGTTATCAAAGCTAATGGTACCACTGGATAAAGCTTGAATGGGTGCCTTCCGTAATTTGTATTTTAATATACCCATTATTGTGTTGGTATTTCAATTACCTCTGTTTTTCAAAATTTTAATGTCAAAACTGACAAATTGTAAGTGTGCTCGCTATGATTTCATATTTATTACAAAAAATTTTTGAAATCTACGTGACCTATGAAAATGTAATGTTGGTTGCATCTTCTGTTTTCCAACAGAAATAAATAGAGTCAAAGTGCAAAATTTAAACTAACATCGAAATTTTTATAGATATTTTTTTAAACATTTTTTCCACGTTCCTGGTATCTTACCTTATTTTTCTCTAGAGCGCGAGTTCTTACGCATACTGTATACAACAGAATCTTCTTTATTACAGTTTATGCATAAATGAATGATATAAATTCCTGTGTGTTATAGAAATAAATTTATTAATAATAAATCAGAAAAAGTCGATATAATAATAATATGGTAATACAATAATTTGTTGCTAGACGTTTTGTTTTGCCAAGCGCCCACCAGAGTAGCGCTGCGATAGGGGCGTAATCCTGTGCACTTCCACAGCTAAGTAATCTATACCTATTTTTTTTATTAATCACTTAATCAATTTTTCTTATGAGGTAAACATATTCGCACATTTTTTGTGCCATTCAATATCTATAACATTTTGTTGCAAAAATCAATTTTACAAAATTGAAAAATAAAGCGGTCATTAGCTACTATTTTAAAATTCAATCTTTTTGCATAAAAAAGAGAGTTGCAGATTTTGAAAAAAGATTGCACTGTGAAGTGTGAAACACAAAAAACTCTGATTTTAATCTGGTGAATTTTTAATGCTGTTTTGTTATTATAAGCATAATTCGTTTCTAAAAAAACAAACTTTTTGAAAATTTGCTACTGTTTTTTGCTCTAATTTTCTTCACAAGTGAGATAGTTTTCAAAATTGTAGCTTAAAATAGTGTATTAAAGAACAAGTTTTATAAGGGTTGATTTGGCGCACGAATCCCGAAAGCGAGTTTTCTATGAGGTAGGTGCGCCAATGCCATTATAAAACGAGTATTTTATGCTATTTTTTCTAATTTACGCCCCCTTTTTCTTATTTAAAAAAAAAACTAAATAACCCTAAATTCATTAAAGTACAGAGTGCTGCATTTTGGATGTCCGAATAAGGAATCTCCGAAACTAATATGTTTAGCCAAAAACGCTTGATACATTCTGGGGCTCATTTTTTTAGAAAATAATATTGCTTAAAACCGCATCTCGCTATCGTCTTTTGTTTTCGAGTTATAGACAAAAATTGACATTTCAGCAAAATCTAAAAAAATTCATATCTTTGTTATTATAGAAGATACAGATTTGAAACAAAGACATTATACAGCCACTTTTTAACGAGGAATTTAATAATGTAGTTAACAATTTTTTTCAGTTATTGGTTTAGCCGTAATAAGATAAACTTGTATGTTTTTAATGAAAATCATAGGCGGCTATGGCAATTTTGAAAAGCTTATTTTTTCTTATCTAAAAAATATATATTTGTAACAGAATATTTTTTTATAATTATACTTGTATTTATATTTTGTTTGATAATAGTTGGCCATGGAAAAACTATTTCACTCTAAATGTGTAAATAATAATCAATAAGACTTTTGTGAACTCTAAAATAGATGAAAAAATAGATAAAATTATAAAAATTTAAAAAATACGATACGGTAGAAGTATTGAACAAATATGCGAGCGCCTCAAAACAAAATTATTACATATTTAAAAAAAATCCAAAAATAGGAAAAACAAATGTGTCAACAGTCAACACAATTAGAAAAAACATTTTTTTGATGGTCTAATGGAGGTAGGATAACGTTCCACATAGACGGAATTTGGGTATTTGAATAGTCATAACTTCATTTTTGTGTCATATAAAATATATTTTATTGAAGAATTAAAGCGGCTTTTTTTACAACACTCTATGTGTCACTAGAAGTTACAATGGTAATGTTAGCTTGTTTAAAAACAAAGAAATGTTATTAGTCGCCAATAAGTTGATTTACGACTTATTTTGCATCTTTTTCATTATTTAGTACTTAGAAAACTCTTTCATTAGTGACACTGGTTGAATAATATATGTAGTTTAAATCCTTTTAGTTGAAGATGCAACATTTTTTCATGGCCAACTGCCAACAAAAATCAGATAATTTTTTGCTATAAATGTATTATAATAATTTGTTACAAATATATATTTTTAGATAAGAAAAAAACAAGCTTTTTAAATATGACATAATCATCTATGATTCCCATTTAAAAAAATACAAATTTATTTTATTACGGCAAAACAAACAATTGAAAAAAATTGTTAACTACATTATTAAATTCTACGTAAAAAAGTGCCTACATAATGTCTTTATTTCAAATCTGTGTCTTCTATAATAACGAAGATATGAACTTTTTTAGATTTCGCTGAAATGTCAATTTTTGTCTATAAGTCGAAAACAAAAGACGATATGCGGATGCGGTTTTAACCAATATTATTTTCTCAAAAAATGAGCCCCAGAATGTATTATTCGTTTTTGGCTAAACTTCTTAGTTTCGGAGATTCCCTATTCGGACATCCAAAATGCAGCACCCTGTATAGTGTGCTTTTATAGATAGCCATAAACGACTTCTACTGAGAGACGTTAATAAACGTGTTATAAACGCAAATTAGAAAAACATATTAGAAACGCAAATTAGAAAAAATTAATTTATGAACGCAAAAAACAATTTTTGAATAAATTGTAACTCTATTGTGTAAACCTGCCACAATTCGGCGTTGTGAAAACAATGTAAGAAATTTACATCAAATTCATATTAATTTTATTTTGTATTTTGTATTAATGTCAGTTTTGTTATTCCAAACGCTTTTTTCTAAGTGTAGTAGGTATATGTACTTTTTCTTGAAAAGTCTTGACCGGGTTTCCAATGTTTATATTTTTCGAAACGTGAGTGAGACACCGGTGGCGTCGCCACTCTTCCCATGTGATGGACGGGAACAGGAAGAAGTTACATGTCTTTTACAAAAACAGAAGAATGGAATTGGGAACGAGGAATTGGATGGCACAAACTCACGAATGTTACACATCATTCTTTAAAATGTATGTATAATGTGGTTACCCCCAAAATCACATATTAGTAAGATGTAGAAATAACAGTCAGGGTAACCCTTCAAAGTTTTTTCTAACCTCATTTTTGTTCCAGAAAAATCCACTGTCTGGCACATCACATCCAAGCCAGTTTATTCCTAAAATGATGAAGAATTTCGCAGCGTTATTTCCAATGAGGCAAGTACTTAATATATTGCAATCTTGGAATATAAAAATTATCGGCGTGTCTAAAACGGTTGAAATAATTTTATCGCGTAGCCTTTTGTCGATTTTTCAAAATATTTTTGAGAAAACATTAACCCCAACAAAACTGATTTCATTCTGTTGACTTGACAATTGCAATATTTACGTGTCCATAAAACCGAACCTTTATTTTCTTAGGGGTAAGCTAAATACACAAATGTGGTGGTCACCAAGAATGAAGTGGTGACAATTCACTTTTAAGTAGGGTTCTTAACAAAAGAATTAAGATCGATTTAGATATCTTTAGAAATGTTTACATGGAGACATGGGAGGTTATTCGGTGTAAATGTATTTATCAAAAAAATTTCATTATTTTGGGACAAACAAATTGTGGATAAAGGAACCAATTAGGTGTGAAGAAAACTTGTATAAATGTCAAAATTAGCCGTACACAGGGCTTGGGTAATCCAGAAATAATTCGTAGTCACCACTTGTGTTTGACAGCTCGGTTGTAAAAGACAGGAAATGATTGAACTATTCACAATTGTTACACCAAAAAGGAAATACCAGCCTCCTCTTCACACAAAGCATATTCACTAAAATTGTTATCTTATTTTCTATTTATCGAATTAAGTACAAATTGAGAAATGCTTTATTTCATTTCTGGGCATATCATATCGCAGCGGCATTTCTGATGTATTAAATTATCTTAGAATAACGCAAGTCACTTGAGATTATTTCTAGAAATAAAATGTTTCGAAAATTTGTTTGCTGTTTTAAATAATGAAAAATAAATTAAATAATAAGCTTTTGTACCACGAGACCTGTCAAACTTTTTCTATAATAAAAGTCTGTAATAATATATCTCAATACATGCGGCTAATAATTAAAGTCACTCCAATGACGATTTAAAAATCGGTAATAATAGAATGAATTTCAATGACTACACTTAATTATCTCTTTATAAATATATTTTTATTTGATTTTCCCACTAATTATTTACAATGTAATGTCCGATCTGACTAACTAAATCTAAAAAACTAATTGTGCACTTTTTTGTGTATTTCCTACAATTTTTTCGACGTTTTCCGTATTGTTCAGCGTTTCGATAGTCCTCGAGAACATCATCTTTTGAACTTGATGGACTAAAATACAAAAATTAGCACAATTCGCATGTTGTATTTACTTGACGGCCTTACGTCAACAATAAATGCAGTATATCGCCTAAAATACCGGTATTTTCCGAACTGTAAAGTGACGTTTCGCAAATGGCTCGTAACAAACAATTTTTCCCTGGATAACCATGTCTAAAAAAAAATCAAAATAATTAATAAATTTAAAAGAGAAGAGTGTCGCCCCCTTGGGGCGAAACGTTCAACTGCGGTGTTAACAGTAAAGAATTCTGATATTTACGATTTCATTTTGTATTCCAAAATATCGTAGAAATATTTTCGACCCCATGATCTTTTTGAAACCAAGGGGGGATAGGTGAATTCTGTCTCGTTTTGGGGTAATTCATAATTGGCTTCTAAATTATAAGAGAAAAATACGTTGTAATCTGGGATTTCTAAAGGGAGAGAAAGGGCTAAAAATATCTGCAATAAAAAAAAAATTGGCTAAAAAGTAAAAACTTCATACGCTTACCCCCATAAAAGGTCCTTGAATTGGACCATACGGAAATCGTATTGGATTAAGAAATGTGAAAGAATCATCGGCGTTTAACATTTGCAATTTAAGAAAAAACACAGCACTTAAAAGAATTTTTTTAAAACTCATTGTAATAATAACAATCCGCGTGGGTACAGCGATACTGAAACTCATCTTTATTTCAATCTGTTTTTCAATTAAGATGTTACTGTTACAGCGGCTAAGTGAAATGTTAAATACTAAGACAACAAAAGATACAGCTTAGTTAGGGATAGTTTGGCATGGTATTGTTAGCTAATTATCAACTCCTAACATCTTATTGTAAGTTTTGTTAAAGGATATGTTTTAATTTTATTACCGCTTTAAATTCCAATCGCCCAATATGTTTCAGTTTTAATTTTTTTTGTTTAAAACTGTTTGCAACCTGCAATACATTAAATAAATATATGCGGTGAAGATCAATAGTATTAAATTTCCCGCGCTGGCCAGGTGGCGCCCATGTCGCGGTGACAGGATTTCAAGGCCGTTTTATTGATATTTTTATACACATTGTAACTTATCAGATACTCCGTTATTTATAAAAAAAACAATTGTTACAAAAAAGTTTTCGGTAATCATTTTTTTTTCTCTTTGATAAAAACCGAAAATTTTTTGAGGTTTAATACAAAAATCTCCTCCAGGTTATGTTGTATTAAACTGCAAAACCACTCTAGAAAATCTCATCGATTTATCTAATCTGATTAAAATTTTAGTTTTATGGTAAGCAGTTTATTCCGAGCTGGCAGAAGTCTCCTGAACATGGCAAAACCCAAAGTGATTTTCGTTTTGGGGGCTCCAGGTGCGGGTAAGGGGACACAGTGCCAGAAAATCGTTGATGTGAGTCAAATTTTTTTAATAGATTATAATAACACGTCTTTTGTAGACTTTCGGGTATGTTCATTTATCAGCGGGGGATTTGTTGCGGGAGGAGAGGGCGAAGCCCGACTCCAAGTACGGGGAACTGATTGAAACATACATCCGCGAGGGTAAAATAGTTCCTGTGGAAATCACGTGTAGCCTCCTCGAAAATGCGATGAAAAAATCGGGCAAGGAGAAATTCCTCATTGATGGGTTCCCAAGGAACCAAAATAATTTAGACGGCTGGAATAAAACACTCGCTGATAATGTGAAATTGTTGTTTGTTTTATTTTTTGATTGCCCGAAAGAGGTAATTTTTGCTTGCTTTTTGTGACTCAGAGTTTGATTTTTTGGCAGGTTTGTGTTGACAGGTGTTTGGGACGCGGCGCTGCTGGCAGTGGCCGTTCAGATGACAATATTCAAAGTTTAGAAAAAAGATTTAACACTTTTACTCAAGAAACCCAACCTATTGTTAAATATTATGAGGAGAGAGGGTTGGTTAGAAATATCGACGCTACCAAATCCCCCGATGACGTGTTCGGGAGGGTTAAAGGCGTTTTCACCGAGGTTGAGGCAGGCGGCGACTTTTAAAATCAAAAAATAAGCTGGGGTTCCGTATTGGGTATTAATAAGGTAGATGAACATTCCTCAATCTTGATTTGCATTTAGTCTAGTCAGGGGCGTACCATCTTTTTATTAATTAATTTTTGCTTAATATCCGTGTACTATACATAAAGTACTTAATTGTTACCTGTAGAAATCAAACCGTTGCCCTTGCATCATGTGGGTCATACAAGGCAATAAAATTCATTATTTGGCGACAGTATTTGCTCAACAGACTAAGTGTAGGTATATGTGTCATGTGCTCTATTGCCTTGGAAGTGAAATAAATTTTTATTGAAAATAACTGTCTTTCATTAGTTTCATTACACCGAATGTCCTATCCAACTAATTAGATCTAGGAAACTAACTGTACAATTTTTATTATATTTTCTACAATCACTTTGCGTACTTCCTTGTTTCTCCGCTTCTTCATAAACCGATAGTAGTCCAGTATTGTTAGAAGTTGATGGCCTGTGAAAGCCGCTAATTAACCAAACTCGATTCTGTTGAGACACTTACGTGAAGACAAAATGTATAATATCACCTAAAATGCCATTTGCGTACTGTGTACTGTGTTGAGCCGCTTCACAAATCGTCCGTAGTAAGCAGGCACGGCCGGGATACCCATTCCTGATAACACAAGTCAATCAACTATCACACAACTTGATAAACTTACGACTCCATTTTTGTCTCCAAAGCTGTGTAAATCAACTTCCGGTCAATTCTTCGCTGGATTAACGGAGGGTACTCGAAATACGTCTGATTTCCAGGGAGAGGGTAATTCGCTTCGAAATTGTACGCCAAATAGGCGTTTTTATTTGGTAAATCTAAAGGTACAGCGATTGCCATGAACAACTAAAATCAAAATTTTGGATGCTGTCAATTCTGGAAATATACTCTTACCCCCATCGCAGTTCCAGGCAAAAAATGAAACTTCCAATTTGGATACCTGAACTTATCATCGGCACTATTTTGTACTACTAGTACTAGAGTTACGACAGAAATTACATGTTTGTGAATTGCCATGGCGGGATTGCGACTAGGTGTGAAGATGTGACATTAAAATGTGCTTGAACTGTTTAGACGTGTTAATTGGAGCGGTTTACATAACTGTTGAATACAATAACAGCTATTTAATAACACCGATTTAGAGCTGAGTCAATTTTCACCAACCTAGGACGAGGATACAGCAAATAGCTCTAATGGATTTCTTAGGAAAGACACCATTAGGACAAACGTATGCAACAATAAATTAGCACATTTCTTTTAATTAAAGAGTGGGACGAGTATTTGGTCATCTTACTTGATTCCAGATCGATGAGAAAAATAGTGCTTCTATTGAAAGTCGTGATATACTTTCACAGTTTCTATAACAATAAAACTCTGTTTGGCTTTATTTCATACAAACAAGAATTGTTTATTTTATTATACACAAAGTTAAAAGGATAAATATTATTTCGGACGGTCTAAATGTTTTCTTTATCAAATTTTTATGTTCACCCAATTTCAATTTGAAGGGATTTGTTTCGTTAATTAAAAATTTCGAAAACGACCACTAATAAACGTCTCTTCAGGTTTATTTCATTACACCAAAGCGTCGTTTTTAATGACGCAAAGTTTTTAAATCGCGACATCGAAAGTGAAGGGCAGAAATTCCCAAAAGAATTGCGTTGCTAAAGCAGGTGGTATGTGGTTTCTTGAGAACCACCTGACTCAAGATCGCGTGAAAATTTAGATCCATTTTCATTATTTTCAGTCATAAATTTTAAATTTCTGATTAGCACTGATTTGTGTAGTAATATGCGAAAGTTAGTGCTTATAAAAGCACTCGTAAATATATAACTCCCTAAAAAACGAAAATTTATTTCAAAGAAGTTAAAACTGACCTTATAAAAAAAGTAAATAGTTTGAAAGTAAAATACTTCCAAATGCTTATCATTTACATTAAGGCGTGACTTTAAATTTATTGCTAAAATAGTTATCTAAAAGGCGTGACCTTTCATAATTTACTATTTGCACAAATGTTTAAATGTGAGGATTCTAAAGATTACAATTGATTTTTGGTAACTATTACGAAATTATTTTTTTGTTTTTTCTATGTTAAGAGATTGACGAAGGCCACATAGACTCCTACGCCGGTTATCTTGTTTTTTTAATCTAAATACGGTTCGAAAAATGAAAGCATCAATTAACAAATCAATTGATTGCGAAATCGAGATATTGATAGACTGAGAATACGGATTGTTGATGCACCTAGGTCATGATATTATGAGTTAAATATCTTGAATGGAGGAGTGGTGGAACAAATTCTATAATCTCGCCTCACAATAGTCTTAGTACTCTTAGTACATCTTCAAGTTTTCCAGTGGAAGTGATAGATTGGCTTCTTCAGTGTCATAAAGTGTGTGTGCGTGAAAAAAAAATGGCAATTTCATCAACGACCGATTGGTCAAAAATTCGCTATATCATGTTTGTTTTATTTTTCATAAGTGCCCTTTTGGCCTCAACGGTCGCAACAGGATTGACAACATCGGGAAAAGTATGAAATTCACTAATAACGCTAATAAGTAAAAGGTGCTAAAGTGATTGCTTCCGATCAAATATGGAAATGTAAATAATCTGCGAAAAACCGGCGCGATTTTGCGAAATTTGCTAAAACTCGACTTTCTTTAATGCCATTGTTAGACATTGGCAGTTAAATTCATGGTTCTTGAACTTATCCACGATTATCTGCGCTAGAATATTTTGCAGGACCCTCAAGCATGTCATTAAAGTTTCAGTGATTGTAAATTGTTTCCTTTGAGGGCGGCATCTTGGAAATGATCTGTTCTTTATAGCGCTAAACGTTCACTTTTACTCAAAATGGATTAGAAAGGCTTGTTTATGATCACGTTGTGCAATTTTTAGCAAAAACGCCAATTGTTTCGCGAACATCTCCTTCCACAACATGGGGGTAAAATCCCCGACGGAGCCTTCGACCCTAGTCGTATAAGTTTGAACAAATTAAGCCAGAATGGGATTTTTAGCCCCGACGGCTACCACATTGCCCAAAGACACCCCGACCGACACCACAACCCTAAACAGTACCTCCCCAACACCCTGAAGGTAAGCCTCTTGGGGAATGCGCAAGTTTCCGGTTTAATTCATTTTTAGGTGCATCAATATCCAGAAAACAGATTTGTTGCTCCGCATGGGCAACATCACGATCTACAAACCATTGATACCACCTACCTCATACGTGAACCAGTACAATACCCTTTGTTCCCTCCCTTAAAATATTACCCCTCTTTGCCGTTTTATCCACAGTATTCTCTCAAATTGCTACGGCATTTTAAATATGACAAAGTTAATGACCATCACGACGGCTCGTGGAACGAAATTGAATTGCCAGCTAAGGTAAATAAACAGTTTTATAAACAATAGAAACGTTTATTGTTAATACAATCGCTTTTAAACTGATTGCATGCTTCTTGCTATGCAACATTACGGTAATTATAGGTTTCGAGGACGTTCGGGCTTAATTGCAATAACTATGACCACATAAATGAATTGCTTTTAAAGGTTTTCATGCTCAAATTATTTTTTTTTTAAATATTTTTGATTAAAAAACTATGGGTAATCAGGCAACCAGTAATACATGTCTTGCGTAGTAGTGAATATATAATTTATTAAACATAAAGAAAAACTGTATAATTTATTTATGAATGGCGAAATCATAAAATTTTTCAAACAAATAACTGATTTTCATTAGAGAGTGAATGTTGTTTTGAAAATTATAATGCAAGAATTATTTTTTCTATTAAATTTGTTATATCGCAAGGACATACTTATTTGTTTCAAGTGCACAGTGATATAAATAATTGCTTAAGAGGCGTTTTTTTTATATTGTCTATTTCTATTTATCAAATTCTTTTGGAATGTAAAAAGTTTGGTACCTATTCAATTATTATATAAGACAAGTTGCACTTAACCCACTGAAAACCAGCCTCTGATGGCATTTAAGGAAGAAGTCGTTCCGGTGGTAGAATTCAAGGTTGTTTGTTCACAGATCATGAAATGTAATTAACATTAATTGAAGCATTTATTAGAAATGAAAAGGCTTTTGTAAACGTTTTTTTTCTTTTTAGATATTAAAAGATTTTGCCCCGTATCTCCATAAGTTACATGAGACTGACTGAGGACACTGTTTAAGTAGCGGACAAGATGAAAGTCACATTATAACGTTCACAATGTATATTTTTATATTTTATGTATTTCTATAAAAATAAAAAATATAGCGAAAAGTCTGTATTTTTTACGTTTCCTATACAACAGCGTTGACCTGAAACTGGAGCGAACGAAATCGAAAGGCATTATGAAATTTTGCCTTAAGGTTCAAGTCTCAAATTCACAGTTACGATCAGGTGTTGTGTAACACAATGACAATTTTTAAAACAATATTTAAATAGCAATTTTGATTAAAAAGTTGTCTCATTCAAAAAAAAATGTCTAGCTACATATCAAGAGATAAAACCAAATTTCAACTCGACGAAAACGTGTCTTTAATTAAATTTGGTCCACTAAGTAGGGAAAGTGATATATGACCTGTTCTACTCTTGCTCTTGCAGAACTGTGGTCATTCGAGATCTGTTAGTGTGAGAGTGTGTTGAATAATGTGCAATAAATTAATTAGTGTTGTTGCTTTCTTAGCTTCAGCTATCCTAGTAGCTGAATCAATCTCAATTGTAAGTAAATTTAGCAAGAAGTAAAATAAAAAATTGAAACAAATGAATTAGCATCAAACATACGAGGGCTATGCTGTAGCCCCTAAGCTCCGTCAGCACGAAAAAGAGCAGCAGCAGGACTTCAGCAAAATCCCGGGAATCCCCGGAAAGGACTACCCCCTTTTCCATTCAGTCCCCCCAACTAGCTTTTCATGCAAGCACGTTCCTGCTCATCCTGGGATTTACGCCAACGTTGAAACAGGCTGCCAAGTACGCAAAATCCACATTTCCGTCGAGTAGAATCTAATTTTTCTCTTGGCAGGCTTATCACGTCTGTCACGATGGCCGCGAGGGTGAACAAGGAGCCTCTTTCCTTTGTACAAACGGAACCATTTTCAACCAAGCTGAGTTTGCTTGTGATTGGTGGTACAATGTGAACTGCCACGAAGCCCCTAATTTGTACAGACTTAATTTGGACCCTACGAAAAACCCCTACGTGCCCAAACCAAAACCCGAAGAGGAGCTCCATTTTGTGCCCGTTCAGAAATATTAATGTTTTGTAAATATTTCGTTTAAATAAATTATTGTACAATTGTGTGAGTTTTATTTGGGTTGCTAGGAGGCAACTACATACAAACAAATCAAATTGATTTTCTTGTTTCACGAAATGGCGCTCACGTGGGAAGATAAAGAAGTTAGATTTGATATTCCATTCACGTAAGTTTAAACCGTATCAAATTGCAATTACGTGAAAAACCTTCAGGGAAATGAGATTAAAAACTGGAGAAAAAATCATAGACAGATTGGAAAATATTGAAGATACGAAAGGTAATGGCGGCGATAGAGGAAGACTTATCGTTACAAACATCAGAGTTTTGTGGCATTCTGTGACTAGTCCTCGTGTTAATTTATGTATGTTTCATATCAAATCGTTCAAATATTAAATAGAATTTTGCAGCGATAGGCTTTAACTGTGTTGTCACAATTAATACAAAAGTGGTAAATTCAAAATTGAGGGGAACTACGCAAGCCCTTCACATTTTGACATCTTCGAATGGCACTCGATTTGAATTCATTTTTACCAATTTAGTACCCGGCAGTACGCGCCATTTCACTTCGGTCATGGGAGTTCATAAGTATTACTATTATAAAAATAAATAAATAAATAAATGGCCCCTTCTAGAGCCTACATCTCTTCAAAATTATACAGAGAATTAAAGTTGCGCGGGGCTGTTATCCATAATAAACAACTAAAAATCCTTCCACTGGAACAAGTGTTTTCAACACTGCATGGAGTCTGGAACTTGTCAAGTGACCAAGGCAGTTTAGGCACTTTCATTGTAACAAACGTCCGTTTTGTGTGGTTTGCGGACATGAATGAGGGATTCAACATCTCTCTCCCTTATTTACAAATCAGCTCTGTATGTAACTTCTGAGTGAAGCCCCTTATGACTTATGATTTTAGATAAAAATTCGCGATTCGAAGTTTGGTACGGCTCTAGTGGTCACAAGTACGGAAATCAGTGGAACTTACGTTTTGGGCTTTCGAGTTGATCCTGAAGAGAAACTGAGGACTTTATACAAGGAGTTGGTTTCGTTGCATTCGGTTTATAAAACAAATCCAATTTTTGGCGTTGAATACAAGTGGTGTACTAGTAAGGGGGATGATCAAGCAAACAGGAAGTTTGTGGAGGATGTTGTTGAGATTGAAGAGCCTCGAGGGGAAATGTCTAACGTCTTGGCGGTGTATTTGGCCGACGAGGGACACGTGAAAGATAGACCAGTGGTTTATTCGCCTGAATTGGGACTTGCGATTGAAAGTGTCAAAGAAGGTTTCACTTTACAGAAGTTGTGGGAGGTTTTACCATCATGAAAACATTACCGTTTCAGTACATTTATTCACTATCCTACAGTGTTTATGATAGTCTAAATGATAGAAATCAGATTGTATAGAAATTTTTACAAATAATAATTGGTCTCTGCAACTACACAATTTTCAGTCATTCATAATTGCAACATCTAGGATAAATAGAACACTTAAGGATATCTATAATGATCTAAACATTTATTATCATTATTAATAAATATTCAAATAAATATAAAAGGAATTATAAAAAGCAAATAATCGGAGGACCTCCAGGTTAATTAAGTAATTACTAGAACTCATCACAAAATTTAAGAAAAATTACTAAAGTCGGTTTTCAGTTTAATTGAAGGATGATGACTTGTTACTGGTTTATTAGCATTGACCCCATTCTTGATTTTTATGTGATTTTGTTGTTTTGATCTAATCGCATTTTCTAATTTCGTCCTAAGTTCACTAGTCTGACTCATCAATTTTTTGAATTCCTGTCAATCAAATGAAAAATGAAAATAGTTACGAAACCTTTTATTGTACAAACCTGTGGATATTTTGGTCCGATTTTCATTAGTCTTTGCAAACTGATTTCGTGTAAATTTAATGAGTATTTATTTGCCGACCTAAGTGCTTGACCTTCTAATAAATAACTTATCAAGATCGGAACCAGAAGTGTGAGCATTTGAATTCCTAAAGCAAAACAAAAACAACATTACGTTACAAAAATCGACCACTTATGTACACTTGCCTTGCATTATATCTCCTGAGAGAGCAAAACAGTAGGAAAAAACGTTACAAAAGCGCAAAATTTAGTTTTTGTACTTACGATTTTGTGGTTCCGCCAATTCGATGAGTGACTCAACTGTTACGATGGTTTCCAAGGTAACAAAAAGTTCCCCATCAGAAAATATATTCCTCGCGACATCCGAATATAAAAACTCGACGAGTCTTGGCGCGAGTGTGTGAATGTAAGGAGTTGCGACTTTTCGATCCGGATGAGCAAACAAAGATTTCAAAGTTTGGACACATTTCAACCTTACCTAAAATCGGAACTGTAATAAGCCAAATTTTGTTTTGCTCAAACTTACTGTAGAATTCGAACTTTGGAGACATTGTCGGAAATGATTTATACATGGATATTGCAAATTAGGCGCCGTCACGACTTTAGATGGCGCATGAAGAACAAAAACGGCTATAGCTAACATCATGGTGACTTCGTCTAGTTTATTTTCGTCGCTGCCGGTTTTTGCAAGATCGATGATTTTTGCGAGAGCGCTTTGGAGAAGCTTTTGCCAGGTATCACAGCTTCGAGGGTCATTGCAATATCTGTCTGTTGTTAGGATTTTGAGACAGTGGAGGGCGGCTTGGACTGAAGCATTGTTGGCTAGTACAGTCACGTCGTTGATATTTTTAGTTGCCATTTCTTTTATTACGCCTGTTGTTAAATATAAGACCGTTGGGAGTATGGAAAGTGCCCCTTGCGGCGAACATAACTTGTGTAGGTTTTCCATACAAGCTAAAGACGATGCTATTAATCGACCGGACTCGTCCGGTGTTTGCATGATTCTTAGAGAATTCACAATTGTAGAGTTAGGCGAGGGACTTAGCGAAGGCAATTGCCGGACTAGAAGACATAAACACACTTCCAAAACTGAGAAAACTAGGGATTTCCCCGGCAATATATCACCACACTCACCACCCTCACCCAACAAATCTATATCAGTTGTAGTGTCTTGTTCGTTCAATTTATTTTTCTTTTCTCGGTCGAGTTTTTCTTGTGCCGCTTTGATAACTTGTTTGAGGACTTCCATACATAAAAGTTGACAAGTGTGGTTATCTCTTGTAAGAATGAGACGATGTAAGACGTTACATAACTCAATTCCGAGAGAATTATCCACTAGAATCAACTCTCTTGCATAAGTGGAGTCAAGCAAAGTATATAATGCTTTGAGACATGTAATTATACTTTCTAAGGGTTCTATCGATCTGGGACTACACAAAGCCTCCATGCATATACCAAACAAGAGATGAAATTTATCACTGGAACTATCAACTGTATTATTATTTGTATTATCGTTGTCTATTTCTGTGAGTTTATCAAAACCACCGGAATTGAGCCACAAAGCTGCTGCATGTAGGATAGGCGGCCATGAAGACATGTAATGTGGCCTTGATGATTCCATTGTATCATTTGTATAAAAAGCGCCTCCATCGTGTGGCAATTGACTGGCGAATTCGGCCGGTAGTGACAATAATGCATGATCTTTTAGCGCTGCCAACCAATGTTGTGACAAACTAACTAACTCGGGTTGCACCAACGTCAATAAATTCTCTCCCTTATATTCAAAGTCGCCAAACTCGTCATCGTTTGCATTCACCGGTGTTATTAACTCAAGATTCGCACTTTCGTTCCCCTTCATTGCAACTATATAAACCTCAGCCCAAGCCTTCAAAATCGCCAATTTCTCTAAAGTTGCTAAACTCTCGTTGTACAGTTGCGTTGTATTCGTCTTATTTTGTAACTTAGTTAAGGAGGAGACTAACAATTGGTGCACTCTACGTAAATCATTTAAATCTCGTGCAACGTTCGAGCCAATCCAAGTCGAGCAAACTTCACAAGCGGCTGCTGTGACATGAGACGAAGTATCAGGAGCGAAAGCCGGTCTTAAGGCTGCACCGACTTGCGCTTGGAATTGTTCAAGTAACAAGTGACCGGGGAATTCCGGTTCTGGAACTTTCGAAAACTTCTCGATTATGTCTTGAAGAGTTTTCAAACCTTCGAGACGCAACGGATCTGAATCACTCGTCGCGGCGATGAACGCCATGCGGATCAATTCGGATAAATGCAAGACGAGGAAATCGCTTTTGCCCATTTCTTTCGCTTGAATCAAGTCGAAATGAATCGATTTGTTCGAACTGCTTTCGCAAGCTGTGATTATTTTGCGAACGCACTCGGCTGCGAAAACACGAGTCGGCCATCTTGGCTGTACAGCGGGATGGGTTGAAGAGTCGTCTTCGGCGTGGAATTCAGCTTGGTCATCATCGGCTTCAGGTTCGTCGTTCTCATCCCCGTCGGTTGCTGAAACGCTTTGTTGGTCCTCCATGTTTGTACTGTCAGTTGCTATTGTAAGGACATCTTTACATAAACCTAACCATTGGGATAAGTTATCAGCTGCAAGCATTTGTAACATGCTAATTAACGTATCATGGATATCTTTGATTAGAGCAGCATCGGTCTCAGTGTCAAGCATACTGAAGAAAACGCCAGGAAGACCCGTCTCTGTTATAACTAAACCTTCCACCGTGTTATTATCACGACTTTCATTGGCTAAAGTCATTGCATGTTCACATACTTCTTTAGCTTCCCTTTGTGCTAATTGTCTAAGACAAGAAATAGCAGCTTTGCGTAACAAAAGATGATTACTAGATAAAGTCCTCTAAAAAAATGATATCAAATAATGTCCGGTTACTAAAGAAGTTACTTACGCAAAGTGTGGGGACCAGTGAAGACAAATTAACATGTCTTGGTGCAAATAAATGTAACTGTTGGAGACATCCTGTAGCTTCCGCTTGCACTAGAGGATCTTGGTGGTCTTGCATAATCGCACATGCACACAAGAATGAACTCCTTGCCATACAGATACTGGACGTATTGCCTTGTAATTCAGGCCCGATTGTAGTGATTAAAGCCGACAAGACTTTTCCAATACACTGATGAACGTCAATATATGACTGTGGCACATTTAGTAGAAGTTTCAAAGCTAGTGAAAGACTCGGTTCGACGTATCCTCGGAACATCGGACCCCCCGAATCCGCGATTAGTGCTAACGCATGTAGAGACCACACTTGTACCACTGGTGACGTCTGATCTTGCGCAAGAGCCAACAATATCGAAACACTGGTATTCAGGTGTTGACTTGAACCCATACCTCC
The DNA here is from genome assembly GCF_015345945.1 of Tribolium madens. Lineage (NCBI taxonomy): Eukaryota > Metazoa > Arthropoda > Insecta > Coleoptera > Tenebrionidae > Tribolium > Tribolium madens. The sequence continues at coordinate 6,678,146 of NW_025400995.1, read as the reverse complement.
GACATACCGATGCAAACAACCGAGAGCTAACGAATGACCAGTCCGACTTGCTACGTCACGTGCTGATTTGAGCCTATCAAAGCTTGTCTGAGCTAATTCAGCGGTGAACTTTGGATCGGATACAACTTGCGCCATACGTCCTACAGCTTCGCCTGCGGCACATCGGAGAATTGGATTAGGCGATGTTAGAGCCCCTATGATTAGTCCCGTAACGGCCTTTTTGACATCTTCTTGACCTATACTCATTTTGGCCTCGGTTAAGCCTTTCAAACCGCTCAAAAGCGCTGTAAATACGTTCATTTGCACCGCTTCTTGGCGCGAACTTTTGGCGTGTTTAATGCATTCGGCGAAATGATCGACCATTTGCAAGCGGTGTTTGTTGGCCACGCGGGGGAAGATTTGGCCGAAGAGAAGCACTGACATGTCGATTACTGCGACTCCTAGAGGAAGTGGACCAGGGATGATTTCGCTCTGAGAAAATAAAACAAACAAAAACATATATGCCAAGTTACAATGTTTGTGACTTACTGTTGAAATTTGGCGGTATAGACAGCAAGGGTCGTGCTCTAGGGCTCCAGAACCGGCCGCACTATTCGGCTGTAACTAAAACGAAAGATCAGGATATCGCATTGAAACACTATGTGTGACAGAAAAAGAGCAAAGCAAACAGATAAACCAAAGAATCACAAACACGGTTACTCACATGTTCACCATCTGCCCTTCGGTTAGGCTCCATCTAAGGAAAAGGTGTTTATTACATTACCTCCACATGACAGAGTGCATTTGTTAGTAAGGAAAAGTTACATAAGCATGACAAGTGTTGGGTTAAATGCTACAACTTACTTGATCTTCAATTGTCCTATGATCAGTTTCTTGCAACCAAGTTCCTAGTATTACAGAATCATCAGCATGACATACAGTTCTCATTTGAGACGTTGTAGTATTTGCCGGATTTTCAGTCAAAGTAAATTCCGCGACCAACATTCGCAACAGATGAGTATAAGAACCTATAAAATTTTTTAATCAAACCGAAAACAAATGCCGGTCACATACTTTCAAAAGATTGTGGTGGAAGCAAAATAAGGGTTTCGTAAAGGCGTAACCGAACCATGGCCGCTGGTGCCTTCAACTGTTGTCCGTAACTTTTCAAAATACTCGATATGCTAAAATATAATTACGAAAATCCTACATTGACAAAAAACAATACATACTTTGATAGCATTGCTAAAGCAGATTCGATGGGTGCTAACAACCTCCTATTAATATCATCAGTGACTAACTCGTGACAGTGTTGCAGAAAACTGTGCATGGCAGATAAGGCCCCAGCTCGGCCTTCGAGAGTGACTTGCCATGTGAAAGCATCACCACGAGCTTTTTCCGAATCTAGTTCTTTAGTTGATCTCGGAAATGAGTTTCTCCAGAGAAGTAACATGCGAGGGAGTAATCCCCTGACTACTGGTACTCCTAGTGTCATTATAGCACCGATAAGTAGCCATCCGGCTTGAGTCCGGTTTAGCGACAGTCGGCTATTTTGACTCGCACTCCTTAGTAATTCTTCTGCTGTATTAAAAATGACTTTGCCTTTGGTGTGTGGGACTCCAAGCGGTGACAAATTGACACCACCAAGTACAGCAGCTAAGGCTCCACTATAGCCGGCTATAGCTTCCGGCGAAGTCCTATATTCTTCGATTCCATTCACACATCGATCTATCAGAGGGGTAATTTGACTAGGAACAGCCACGCAAATACACCGCAAGCACCAAGCAGCTGCAAGTCGGGCTGCTTGACACGGATGGATCAAAACACTAGCAGTAGCATCAATTAAATCTAGAAAAAAAATTGACTCATGCCGACTTAAGGTCAGTAGACTTACTCAGAGTCGGATCAGTAATCAAGTCGTGTGCAGTCGTTCCTAAACTTAAAACCAAACACCCGATTTCTTGCAAGGCACACACTAGTAAATGTTGACTGAAAAGCGTTTCCTGATTGAAATCTTTTGCATTCTCGGGATTAAAATCGATCGAGTTCATTTCTTTAACAATGATCTGTGCGATTTCTTTACACGCTGAAGTTTGTGCTTTTTCTCCCAACATTTTCCCCAACACACTTCTCAAAATAAAATTTATACATTTCCGGGAATAGACAGCATCGACATGTGAAGACGCCGCTTTCGGATTCGCTACCAAATATAATATGTGCGAAAGGAAAGCTTTTATGTTACGTTCAAGCCAAACACTACCCAAAATTTGTACAAAAATCACATATGCCTGAAATTTGAAACATCAAATTAAAGTTGTAAAGGTTTACAAAGAATTACGTGTGTTACTCCGACTCGAACTTCTCGATTAACACTTGAACTACCCTTAATTATTTCTCCTGTACCTTTCAAAAAACCAACACCTCCACGCAAAAATCCCGCCATTAAAATCCCCAAAGCTTCATCCAACGACACCAGTTTCAATCCTTTGAGATGCGCTAAAATTTCGGTGTTTACTATTAAGTACCCAGCGCTTGACATCAAAGTATCGAAAGTAGTTTATAAATAAAAAAAAAACAGGAAACAACGAGTGATTATAATTTTTAGACTTTCGATGCATTGATACACATGTGAAAAATTTTCGTTGCGCTCTTATTCATTTCTTCGTAATGAATGATTTTTAATGAATGAATGTATTTTCTACTATCGAATAATTCGAATGACAGACAAGTATTGAATTATTCGTTAAGATTCATTCGATTGTGACCATCACTAGTGAAAATGCCCCTTACGTGTCTTTTCCGGTTTCTGATTCTGAGTCATAGCGATAAGCGCTCCTAACAATTTAGCAACCGCGCATCTGACTTCGTAATTGGAGCCATCAAAAGCCCGAAAACACAAAGTGGCTAAACTTTCCAATTCGCTGGTGTAGAGAAATGGTGCATGATTTAACATTTCAAGAAGACACCTGGTGGCGGCACATCTCACCGCCATCACCCGATCAATCAAGCAATGTCTCGCTGCTTTATAAATGTCTTTATGTACATTGGATATTGCGTTTCCCATCCCGGCACACACCTAAAAAATCCTTTTAGAAACCCTCGCACCAGACGAAATCCTTACTTTTTCGAGCGTCAACATGATTTCGATTCGAGTTTGAGACTCGGCGCTTCGGAGAGAGCGAGTTAAAATTTGCACGGTCTCCTCGTAGGAACGACCCATCATTCGGCCGAGTTTTTCGTACATTGTCCCGACGCAACAAATTGCAGCTCTAGAAATGATTTGTCAAAAATTTGAATGAGAGACAATCAAAGGAATTACAATCGCGTCGGGAGAAAACTAGGAGAGTCGTCTTTGTTTTTCAAAATATCGTTGCATTTGTTCACCGTGTCGAAAAGTAAAAAAGTGTCTCCGACTGAAAAGAGGGTGGCGAGAGAACGGGCTATTAATTTACGTGTCGGAGGACCGGGAGATTCTTGAATGTGATTCATTAGTTGTTCTACTAATTTCTTCTGACATCCTTTGATGTCGTTCTGGAATTCATATCTAATCAGACTTTCTTTACAGCTAAACATCCTGTTTGCTTGTCACAATTTCCGGAAGTGTGTCCACTTACCTTTTGTGCGGCGACTAAAACTTTGTCTAAAAATCGAAGCCATTCGAATATAAAAACAGGTCTTTTCGCTGGTGGTATTTGTGCCAAAGCTTCTTCATTAAGTGTTAAACTATGCGATAGTTCCATGATAGAAAAAATATTCAAATTCAGTCTCCTATAAAAGAAAAGAAATTGACGTCTGTTCGAAATTCGTTAAAGTTGTATCATCCTATACCTATACCATTAGATAAAAGATAAAAGTGCTATTTCCCAAGGGAGTGCACTCGACACGAATTCACCTATATCACCGCCAAACTTTACCTTAAAAAATATATACTATTTCGTATATTTTATAAAATAATATATCAAGGTGGAATTTATTTATTACATTGTACCTACGTGTCAACATTAAAATTCAATTATTTTATAGAAATAGACTCAGGTGTTCTGTTTTTGTTTGGGTAATTTAGACGCCACAAATATTAGACTAGACAAACATCCCCGATACGAAATATATATACAGAAACGTGCAACATAAGGACTGATTTTAAAAATTCAACAGCGCCAAATTGAATATTCGGAGAAAAATTTAATAAAAAAAAAACGACCAGGCAATTAGCCTGGTCGTTTTTTTAGCCAAAATAATCTTTTAGTAGGCGTATTGTTACAAATTGAAGATAATAACCGCTTAATTTATTATTGTATTGTAAAGAAACATGAATGTTGTTACAAAATAAAACGAATCATAGTAATCATACCTATGTTGGTAGTCCATTGATTTTTCACATTTCAATCAACTACTTTGTGTTAACATTCAAATTCAAATTGTCACGGAAAAGGAAATGATAAGATGTGTTGCGGAAAAACCGACTGCATCGTCTGGAATGAGACAAGATAGCGCATGCCCTTTCCTTGTATTTTAATTTAAAGGGAATAACCTTTGCAACACCTGGTCCAGAAAGCCACAATTGAATCAAAATCAATTTTCTCTCTTTCGAGGAAATTTACACATTTTCATAACATTAAATTAACAAAAATTTTGATTTACTAAAAATTTGTGTTGTAACTAAATTAGAGTAACGGTTTAATGAAATTTGCTTGAAATTTAATTAAACTGTGTCTCGTAATTAATTTAAATGAAACTGTGAGTCACTAAGTCGATGTTTATACCATACACCAATTACTGAAGCTGTTACCCATTTCTCAAATACGAAGAAAAAACAAACTCGAGGCAATCTCTCCTCTTAATTACCCAATCCAGTGGTGTAAAAATAATCAATTTTAGTAATTTTGCAGCACACATTTCTAATTTTACGTGTAGATTTGGAATTAAGATAGAAAAAACAATAAATCAGAAAAGTAGGGTAAAAGCCCCAGGACTGAATTGGACAATTTGGGTAAACAAAATAAGAGAAAACTTACAATTACTGATTTTAATTAAGCCTTTTTTTCTGGTGTCATAACAAATAAGCCGATTTTTTGGAAAAAAAGCACAAACCAGAAAATTACACAAAACACCACAAATGACACAAAAACCAATGACAGCTGGCACTATTGCCAACATTGACAACGCGCATGACTCTAGCCAGCAGGAAGAAATATCGATGTGTAAAAATAGGAATTTGTGAAGTTTTTCCTTAACTGGCATCATAAAACGCTTATTTTAGAGTTATTTATATTTAAATGTGCTTTATTACATAATAATATTTCAAATATTACTCAACATCAGTTGTGTATTGTTGGTTGCCTATGAACCTTTGTTGTGGCGGGTAATTAAAACACAAAAAATATTATATAACAGTTTATTTTACATAGTCTATGCTTTTAAAAAGTATTAACATTACATTTAACGTAAAAGAAAGGATTTTGAACAAACAAGGCGTCCAGTAAAAACGTCTGTAGTAAAATGTGTTTATCGCATGATACAAGATCTATTTCATTCAAAGCAAAGCACACGTAAATCACACTCAAATAACAAAAGCCATAGACGAATAAAGCAAGCTACCAATATCGTGTTGGTCTAAGATGTCTTTTTTACTATAGATATGTTTAATTTTGGCTAAGTGGCTGTATTACACCCCACCATCATCTTTACCTAACAATGATTTATATCGACCTATAACAACACGAAATAAACAATTTTCTTCCTAGAATTTACATCATTATACACTGACCGACCCTGGGTTTGGTTCAATGAGGGTCTTTTTATAGTTTAGTGTAAGTTTTTGCAAACACGAAAGAACCTAAGATTCGAAAACCAATTTTATGGACGGGTTAGCTCTACGAATCTAAACGAGGCGTAAATTTCTAACAGTTCATGAAAATTCGTAACAGTGATTGTTTGAATTTTCATGAAAGTAACGCTATACAAAGTTATGTAACAAATTTCAACATATATCACTAGAATTTTGTAAAAATATAAATCTTTTATCGCTAATTAATTCAAAGTTCAAACGTGCTTGCTTGGAATAACAAATACTGAGTTTCTCATGATAACAATAGTTTTTTAAGCATTAGGTGTATATTTAACAATGTGGTACTAAAATTGTGCCTATAGTGCATCGTATAAGTGTCTTAAACCTAGTTTACAAATATCTAAAACTTAGCTAAGTCATAAAACACATGAGAGATATGTTTATGGATTCAGTCATTGTTGAAATAACTAAATTACACTCAATGCCCTTCAATGACAAATACAAAAGTGGTCCAGCTGATCTCACTTTTCCAATTCTCCCTCACTGATTATGCTTTGCTTAAAAATTGAGGGAAATTTATGATAGGTACATACATCTCTAGTGCAACAAATTTGACTAATAGCAACACGGAACTTACAACAGCAATTAGATGAGTGGGTTTTGATGTAGCGACATTGGTCGTAAAGTGAATAAAGTTCGGTTGTTGAAGGACATTGACCCTGTCTTAAATTTCAAAAATATAATTGTAGCAAAATAAAATACATTGTTAAAGCTATTATGATATGCATATAATTTATGTAAGCCATGACATTCCATTAGTAAAGCATTTATGCATATAAAACGAAAATTTTTGTCTGGCTGAGTAGATGTCAATAACTCACATAGGAAGACATTTTAAGATTGTACGTGATTGGATGCGTTAAAAACAAGATGAATGAACAATGTAAAATGATCTGAGCAATAATTTTAGAAAATGATTATGGGATGACAAACTAGTCTATCCTAAAAGATAACAAACTAATATTAACAGTCAACACTGATATGTACAAAGTGATTATTTTAACCAAATAGTTCGTGTCCACTCAGACACTTACTTCTTATATTGATTAGATTAAGTTTCATTGTAAAAGGATATGTATCGAATTGTGTTTATTAGCTTTAAACAGTCTTAATGTCACGATGGTGTTGTCAAGAGCTTTTGAATAAATTTTGTTAACAGTAATGTATATACTAACAAATTATGAGCTAATGAATACGTTTTGGATGTTGAATTTGGCTCTATTTGCACAATTTCCACTTCCGCCATCTTGAAAATAGACAGCAAGAGATGTGATATGAAGTCCGGATTACGTGAGTTTATTCTATCACTTATTATTTCTAACAGTTCGGCACACTCTTCCTGAAAAATGAACAAACATTTTGGGACAAATTCAACCTGAAGTCACATTTTACAAATCTTCTTTCACAAAATCCCAGTTCTATCAACTGGAAAATTGTCCACTAAACTGATCAGCTTTAATAACTAGAGCTTTGGTTGAGTTTTCACGCGTTACAGCGTGTAATCAAATTTAATTGCTTGTTTTTACTTTTCTGACAATTTGATGTATAGGTCAGAAACTAAAGAAAAAATCACTGCTGTAATTTGGTGTGAAATAATAGAGCACTTGAGTTTGCATGCAATCATTGCGGTAAATTCCCCTCCTCCCCAAATCAAAATTGCCTAAATAAGTCAAAACAAAGCAGGTGGACTTGTTATTGAAAATTCGTTTGCCAATTTTTTTGCAAAGAAAACCAATTGCCGTTCCAAAAGCAACAAAAGAAATACAGAGGTCATTTGCTTTGTTTTGTATCGAGCCATACTTGAAAAAACTTCAATTATCTTGCTTTTTTCTGTCATGCAAATGTTTAAATCTACATATTTTTGATTTTAATTTAATCTTGAACTTGGGGCGAGATTTATTAAGGAACACTGGTTTATCGCAGGCGTGACATTTCCCCCTGATTTATAAAATAAAAATTAGGCAAGTCGGTTTAAAGTAATCGAATAAAATTTTACTTCAATTTTTTATGCTTTGTTAACTTACCTGCATATGTTCTTTTTTGTTTTTTAGACAAGGAGCACTGTTTACGATATTGATGGGTGTAATTTTGAAAGGGTCAAGGTTTTTCGAATCATTTGTAATACGGTTTTATTTATTTAGCTAGAAAAACTATGATAACAAGCGATCGGTTTGTAATTACTCGACGTTTACAAGGACCGATCGAGTCATTTTTCATGAAATGTGATAAATTTCTTGGCCCTTGTAGTTTTTGTAAGTGGAACAGTTTGTCAAGATAATCGGTGGTAAAGCGAGGTTGAAATTTATTATTTATGGCGAAATAAATCAGTCTTTTGTCCTGTAATTGTCGAAATCAAGAAGTTTAATTTGCTTTAGAATCTTGTTGACTGTGGGTATAGTGATGTGGTGAAGGCTTGTACACAATAGCTTCATGAAGCGAAGGAAAAATATACGTGGGGTAGAAGCAGAGCTATTGAATATTGTGTATAGATCCTAAATCATAAAATTTCAATAGTTTGAGTCTATCGATCAGAAAGTTTAAATACAATTGAAAAAAATCTTCACGTGTTAGGCTAGGGGAAGGTCACGTAATGGTTGTATTCAAAGCGTTATCGAACCAGCTCCAGTGTATCAGAATAAAAGGTATTATTAGAATTATTTATTTAAGAATATCGGTAGATCGATAACCGTTATGTGACAAACAGAAATAGGTACGGACTGCACGACTATTTACCTTCTCTTTAGCTAAGCTTTCCATCGGAGAGAGCATACTATAATTAACCTCCTCCGACAATTTCCCTGCTATAATGACATTTTCTCTCGTCAAGTTAAATAATTCGAGAGAACACAGAGTCTGGAAAAAAGTAAAAAGCAAACGATCAGAATACTATTTGATTTTATTCTAGGTTTTTTTAAGAAGTGTGAAAGGAATCTTACTCCGTTGACGGCCTCTTCTTTGATAAAGTTTTGCAAAACTCGGACAACATCTTGAACGACAACTCTGGTTTGATTTATATTAAGTTTCCTTTCATCAACTTCGCTATATCCGAGAAATAGAAAAACTCCTTGTGGCAAGGTGTAATCACTAGGGGGCGGTTTCATACAAATAAACCGGCCCGAATAACACAAACACCTCCCTCTGTATGCTTGATACGAGGGTGCAGCGTGGTTATAGTATGCGAATTCCGTTTTGCAAGGCATTCGATCTATACAAATGGTTTTACAGGATAACTTTTCCCCTATTTCACATTCGCAAACGTCCGAACATTCGAATTCATCTTCGTGATATATCTGAAAGAGTAAACATACAGGATTTTAATATTCGTTATCTAAGTAAAAAAGCTACATTCTCATCCAAAATTAACGCACAATGTGAAACTGGAAGAAAAGGAAGGAAACTGGCCTTAAAAGGGCCGAAACGATTTTTTGATAATGACAGTTTGAAGCTTGACCTTGCACTTCTTTATTTTTTTTATTTTAGATGTGTTGTTGTAATAGGCAAAAAAGAGTTTGTACAAATGCGTTAATTTTGTAGTGTAGTGTATTTTTGGGTTAATAATGAAGACGCTTTGCTCTGAGTTGTGTAATAATGAAGTGCGTCTTTGGGAAATCAGTTAATTAGAGTTTGTGGGTTAGTTGGTGTAGGTTTCCGGATGAAGTAAAGTGCACGTGCACGGTTTGAATACTTACCCTTTTAAATGAACCTTCTTTTATATATTGGTTGGGAAATTGTGGTCTCGGAAACACACAGTACTCTGGAAACAAAAGTCGTTTAGAACGGAGCACGTACGTGTGTAGAAGTAAAAGTCTATTGCTTGGAGTCTCGTTATATTAATTGGATGCGATATAATTAAATTAAAATTAATTACTTGGAGGAATAGTCGTGGTTGCCATCGCCGTAGTGGTCGTTGTGGCAGTGGTGGTTGTCGTCGTAGTCGTTGATGTCGGAATGAACGGTTGAGGGGGCGGAATGAATTCGGCGATTGTGTTTTTTCGGGTTTGTAATGGAGCTTCGGTGGCGGTCATCACAGTTATATGATGAATGGCGAAATTGGGACGTGTTCGGACCTCCAAAGGGGTGGTGGCTTTAGTAGTTGAAGGGGTCGTAAGTGCCGCCAATTCTGCCGCCTTTTTCATATGAAAGTCCTTTTGAGATTCCACTAAAAAGGAAATAGCAACACTTCCTCATAATATACACTGCTTTCCAGAAACAGATCAACTCACCCACACATGGGTTTACCCAAAGCAGTCGCTGCCACCCTAAACATTCGTAAAGCTCGGTCATGTCGGTGCCTTTACAAGCACACGTTGCTCTCAAGTTCGTGCCCAAAATGCCCAACATGGCACTTCGGCACTCGGCAGGGGAGCCCGCACATTTTTTCGTAACACTGTCTACAGCGCAAGATTGCTCGTAATACTCCAGTCGAGATCTAAAAGGTTGTCAATAGTTATTTATTGTAGAATTAAATTTACACTTGGTCTACTCACCTGCACTCCTTATTTTCTCGACAGTTTTTGGCCAATGACAAGCAGGTCGGTTGGGGTAAACCTTCAATTCTCTGGGCGCAAACAGGGTGAAGTTTTTCTTGTGCTATCAAACACTGATCCTGCTTATTGTCTGTTTTTCTATAACAGAACCCAATTTTTTTCTTAAAATCACGGTTTTATAGTAGACAACTCAACAAGATTTTAAATGTAATGTGTATTGTTGTAAATTATGTTTATACTTACGGTGTATAATGTAATATACTAAAGCAAATAAAATAAAACGTGTTTTATTTTTTGGAAAAATTGGGTCCAAGTCAAGGAGCTATTGAGAATGTTTGATTTATACTGTAATTTCAGCGTAAACAACGTCTTTGATTGTTTCACTTCATCATATCTTTTGCACCTGCTTTGATTTCAAGCTTCGCTAATAAATTAAATACCGTCTAGGGGTAAATTTTGCTCGGTCTTTTTGTTTCGGTAAGAAGAGAAAAGGACGTGAATTGGTCGAGTTGTCGATATTCGGTTATTTTTCAGCTGGTTCCGTAATTTTAAGTGAAAGCTTGAAAAGCTCGTAGATGATGTCGTTAAGAAGTTATATGGCAGGTTCCATCGTTGAATTAAGCCTTTTGCCCACTCTAACAGCGCAATAACCGAAAGAGGGAAAATTTCATTTTCCACATATTACTCGCTGATTCAGATACAATTTACTATTTTACACAGTGTAACAAAGTTGTTGATGCCTGATTGCCTATTTCAGGGAAAACTTAACAGTGGATGTCGAATGAAATTAGTAAGAAAGTATTGATTGTTGAGGAAAGAGGTATTGTTGATTATTGTTTTCTACTATAGCCGAATTAATAAATGTGTGAGGGTCTGTCGGTATCAGAATGTTGGAGTTTGGAGATTAGGTGTTTGTGTGGCGAAGTTAATTAATTCGTGTTTTAACTGTATGATATAGACCTTGGGCTACGTAATGAAACAAAGCGTACTTGCAAAGACAAAAGGCGATTTCGACGTTCCAAGGGAGACTTGGTTTTCTGTAAAAACTCTGAAGAGCTTCCATACAGGAGTTTCTGTTGCATCTAGACATGTCGCAGTGGTGTAAGATGGGGTTGAGCGACACTTTGCAGTGGTAGTTGTTATTGCAGCTTTCCATTGCTAAGTGGCAGGTGCTTTGAAATATTATCTTTGCTACCTCGTTCGAGTCTGAACGGCTATGGTCAGTAGAACCTGAAAGGAGCCCTATTCACTGACAATCACTTAGATCTAGATGAAGGAGGTGTGTTTATCTGACACTCAAACTTTCTCGAATTCGATTTACTTTATTTATCCTCGCTCTTAATATACAGAGATGCACGACATGCTCGGCAAAGTAAATCGCAAAATTACGACGTTTTCTACATTGAAAGATAATTGCACGACGTCCTGGAGAGGACTTGAAAAATTTAGTGGGGCGGAATTGAAATTTCAATTAATAATTAGCAGGAACGGTCGAGCAATATACGAAAAATGACATGCCGAGATGGATAGTCGTAGGTCCGGGGCCGAGGGAGACATGTGCATCACAGGACTTGTTCGTATAATATACCAGAAGATCATTCTGCACAAGTCGAGCGCATGAGATATGAGAGATAACACGCAATAATAAGTATGTATAATATATATAAAGTATAATAATACGTGCGATCCCCAAACAAGAGACCATGCAGATGGTTCTACGTGCCGGGGTACGAAGTGCTCAAACATGTGCACGACTTCTATTGAATTTCAAGAATCTGGCTAAAGGCTTACTGAATTCGCATGCACTCTGCACTAGGCCGAACGGACACGACGCAGGACGAAGGACCAACTTTTAAACCCGTTCTTTTATTATAATGGTAATCTTAACCTTATACTTCATCTTGTGGCAAGCTTTCTCATATTTAATTTTACAAATCGTTTACAGAGATTTTATTAAAAGTCGATAAAAAATTTCAACTTTGCTAAGAAGAGCTCCAGGCATTAGACGTAGTTTAAATTTTATCTTCCGAGGGTATCATCATTGTAACAACTCTCAAATCGCAACAGTTTTCAAGAGAATTTCGATTTTGGTCAGCGAATCGCGCGCACGCAATCTTCATTAAATCCATTATTTTATTAGCAAATTTTGGTTAATCATTTCCAGATTACGCTACCTTTACTACCAATCGGCAGACAATATCTTGTAAGCTTTTGCAACAATAAAACAAACGGAAATTGAAACATAATGCGAGTTGGAGTTGCCATATCGGGTGTTTCAGTCAGCGCTCTCCAAATCAATTCTCACTTATTTATTATACAACAATTTTAATCTTTTGTAATATTTGTAATTGTTTTTTTTATATTTAAAACAATTTAGTTCTAACTAGTTGTTTTATTAATAGTGAACGTATGACGTTATAAAATTTCATTGTTAGAATAATTAAAGTATAATTAAAGTAAAAAATTTTTAAAACCGAAACGACATTCTAAAATTAAAATATTCAAGGTTTAAAAATGTTAAATCAACTGGCAAAACTAAAATTATCAGCAAGTAGCGATATACAGGATTTTGATAAAAAAAAACTACTTATCTGTAAAGCAAATTATATTATATTACGGTGCCTGTATGTAATAATTTACAAATCTCTTTTATTCCACTATAAAAAGAATGTGCTTGTTACTGTCTATAGAATGATGTTCAAAGCGCGAATCTTAATAATACCACTCAAAAACTGTTATGTTTTGTTTTGTAATATACGGTAGACAAGTTGAGAAAACTTCTGTTGAAATTGGATTTTTAGCAATTTTTGCACTGAATCGACGACTATGAAAGTAAAATAATAAACAAATAAAAACATTACACTCTCGACTTTATACCGAGCGCAGTTTTAGCGTTTCGAACAAAAGATAAATTGATTGATTGTCTAAAAATTCTAAATACTATAAATTCAAGCCTTCACGCGCGAGGACCATTTAGTAAGTTATTAAAAGTGAAGATATTATTGCTTCTTGCCTTTAAGAATTTTGTGTTACATCAGTTTCAAATTTGAGGTGGAAGTAGTTATAGTCTGAGAAATAAGCCTGAGAAGTTGTAAATGGAAGCCTATGGGAGTAGTGGGCCTCGTTTGAGTGCGGTCGGCGCAGCCTACTTGTTGGTTTGTATGAGATTGAGATTACCATATAATAGGTGGCCGGGTGTGATATACAGACCCAGGTGTGCTCGTCGCCGCCTGCCCGGTCGACCCGCGAGTCCCTCGAACGCCCCGACGACCGGACTGGCCCAAACCCCGGGGTTGCACGAGCATCCAGCTCATATTTAGTAATTTTAGTAATTCAGTATAAATTTTTGCAAAGTGTAGCCCCGGAGTCGCGGCGCTCGTATACCTACTTGGGTATTTTTGGTGTTGTGCGGACACTCCGCCCCCTACCGCCGCCCCGTCGAGGTCCTCTGGGTAGGGATTGATGTTAGAGCTCACCGATGGTTTTCCATTGTTCTTTAAGACACTCACACTGATGTGATTGTGGTCAGCGTGCGCGTCCAGTCCGTTGGCCGCGTCTACTAGCGGGTTTTCGACAATGGCATTGCCTAGCCCGTAGTCAAATGAGGCAGACGTATTGTCCGAAGCTGAAATCAGCTTAACTGAAATGATGAAGTCGACCGATCTGCGCTACGCTAACAAGGCGAAAGTACAACCAACCAAAATCAAAACCAAAGGAAACATTGTATGAACATGTTATACGCATAGAAGAAGTAGTAACTTGTAGAGAAAGTAACTTGTAGAGAAAGCGCTCTCACCCGGAACGACGAGCTCTGGAAACTGTAAGGAGGTGACGAGCGTCTCTTCTACGGACGAGTGAGAGCCAAAGGCCGTGCTGTTGGTGCCGGTAGTGGAGGCAGTGGCAGTGGCTGTGGCTGTGGCTGTGCCCATGCCAGTGATTGTGCCGGTGTTGCTGTGCGTGCGGAAAGTGCCATGGGCTGTGCCGTGCACAGTTGAAGGGGGAAACAAAAAGTACGGATAAAGGTTCGTAGGGGGCGACCAGAAATTTCTAATAAATTCCTGATCAGGATCGAGTGGAGGTTGTGCAGGTTTAGGATCTGGAATAGGCGGAAGAATGTCTGAAACAAAGTAAATCAAGAAAAGGATACCAGGTCGAAATGGAAACCAAACGAACATCAACATGCTTTGGTGCTAGTTTGACCAAAATCCGGAAACAAGTGCTCCGACATGCAATAACAAACAATTGGTTATCGAACGAGGAGTAGGAGTTTGTTGATCAAGACGACTTTCTTCCTGACATTCCACCTCTAAGCAATATACCATAATCGGATCCTTTTCCTTCCTATCTTTCTTTCTTTTCTTTCATTCATTCAATCGCATCGTCACCGTATCATTCACCCCTTAACGTGGAATTAAATCAATGTTCTCTTGTGATCGTGCAAGCACATCGGATTAAAGGATTGGAAAAAACTGATCAGATTGTAAGGTCAGAGGATATATGCTATAGCCGCACAAGATGGCCGGACAAGGATTCGATCCTTACTTACCCACGCAGGGATTGTGGTTTACCATGCTGAAAATTCTATCGCATCGCTTCTTGTTATGGTTATTCGGACATATACACCCGAACATTGGCGAGCGACGCAAATTTGTCCACGACTTGTGACACAGATCTCTGCAAGATGCGGTGCTTGCGATAAAACCTCGGCTACTTAACGCTTAACTTACCTGTCGTCCATGCGACATTTGTTATCTCGCACCTTGCAGTTGGATTTGAAATCCTCGTATAGTTTCAGACATTTGCCTTCTTGTTGGCATACGGATAAGGCGTAATTGCACGTCGGCAAAGCGTCCACAGGGTAAGGGTCTTTCTCTATAAAATAATCAACCAGACAATTACTCGACCTGCTATCACAACTTAACGGAGAATTTTAACACGAGGCCGACTTCTGGCATCATTTACCCTTTAGCTTTCTCAAAACACTCAATCGCAACAACCGATAAAGCAATCAAACAAGTTCAAATAAAAAAGGAAGTACTAAAAGTTGAGCTCGCGGCAAAGAACGCGTTGGACCGACAATCACGAACGGAAGTGGAAAACAACGAAAACATACGGTTCAACAAGACGGCCAATTGCCTATTTCAATGCGACTGGACGATATTTATGGCAGAGGTTCTCGCTGGGATAGTACAAACTACAAATTAAACGCGATCTGTAATATGTGCCCATTCTTCAATCCGGACGTCCACCGTTTAACTGCCGGAACTAAAACAACTTTCAACCATCCGGTATCCGACACAAACATTCTATTAAAACGAATTCATCAAATTATGCCCTTAACTTAAAAAAAAAAATGGAAATCTTTGAATATTTTATTTTACGTAATATGCAAAACAATATGTAGTATTTGAAATAATTATAATATCTTAAATGTTTCCCATTTCTGTCTTAGTAATACACTGAACTGATTCATGTTGTAAACAATTTTTTCAATTACGCTGCTAACAGCATTATTAAATTAAAAAAAATGTTTTATTGTTGATAAAAAACAAACACTTTAAAACGTAGATATAAACAAATAGAATAGAAGAATTTTCATATTAATTATAAGTAATTATAAATTTTGTGTTTAACGAGAAAAATGTGGAAACAGTGTTACATTTTTTTGAAATGCTATAAAAAACGAATACTTTTAGTTGAGTCGTTTTTTATACTTATTAATGAATTTTTATTCGCTTCGCTATAGCCATTTGTTTGTATTTTCACTGAGGCGCCGTAAAGGTAAACATTTTATTTTTCTTTATTCGTCAATTAAAACAAAAGATTTGGTGAAAATGCGAATAAATGCATTGTCGCCGGTTCAGTAGGTGTGGTATTAAAAAATGTAATGAAATAAATTCGTGCATTTGGTATTCAAACGCTGATTCTCTCCGTTCGATGTAATCTAAATGAGCTGCGAAATGGCGTTAACAAAAAAAATCCACAATGCGAAATGCACCTTGGAGATAGAAAAGAATTAGATGTCGTTAAAAATACTAAAATACGGAAATGAGTCTCTGGCACGGTTGTTTCCGAACTGTTGTTTCGCGCGAAAAATCCATTTTCACTCTTGAACTAGTTTTGAATAATTGGTGTCGTACTGGTAGTATTTTAGTGCAATGGCTGAGGCCTGGCTTTTGAAAATAATCTTTGAGCTGATACTGAAATAATTAACATACGAATGACACAAGACTAATTTTTTTGGCTGGTTGTTTTAATAGATATTCGTGAGTAGACTTTAAAATTAATGGAAAATAGTGAAAACTCATTCAGACGTCTAGATTTAGTTAAAGCCAGAGCATATTGTCCCTTTTGATTAGAGTGACCGGAAGCAACACCCCTACGATTGTGTGTTGGAAAAGGAAAAACTTTATGTCTCTGGGTGGTTTTCCTTTTCGCGTATCGTTTTCAGCCTCATTTCCGTTCGTTACGTCAAAATTTTACGATGGAGGTTATACATATTTTGAAATTTTATTATTAGATTACTCCGTAAGTTGAAAATTTCGAGGCCTACGTATCTCGAGAAGAGTTGACTTTAAGGTCGCTTCATAAACTTGCCATAGTGGCTAACATGAATTCAACATCAAGATGTCTTCATGGCAACCGTAAAATGCACCCCAACCCTTATATCACTGCAATCACCGAGTGGACTTTAACACATAACCCTCGGCTCAAACGACTTCACCCAAAGTGATCACGTTTTCCGGAATAAAAACCATCGATTCGGTTATAATTAGAACAGCGTAGTCATTTTCTTATTTATGTTTCAGGAGTAATACATTCAATACCAGAGGTAAACAGTCATTTGATTGACTTTATTTGTTATTTATTCACAAAAGTAATGTTTGTTTTCGTATAGGAGATCTTCGCGATAAAATATTGACACATTAATATTTCATTTGTTGAGAAAATTTACCTTTTTTTGTGACGAATATACAGGGATGATCGAAGAGAAAGTCCCTGAAGGAGTTGCATTCGGGATCGGCGTGAGGTTCCCGACACAGACATGTTGGTTTGAAGAAAGGAAAAGCTTGAAGAGTACGAAGGGCTGCCTGGCATTTCGTTACAGTCACTGTTGAACACGCGACTGAAAAAACAAGTTTCAAACTCTTAAAACATTTATCCATTTAACAGACTTCAAGTTTACAAAACATCAAAACTTCTCTTTCGTTTTAGTCAATTATAAAACGTAAATTATTTCCAACCGAATTTGAAAAAAGTTAAAATTTATTTCGAGAGTGGCGCCATTAATTATTATTGAAGCAGCTATTAAATTATCTGAAACGTAAGCGTCCGTGGCGTGTCTGAACACAAGTGGAGCGATTTGCATAGATCTTGCTTGTACGACCTTCCAACCCTTATTCAACATTTGCATCCTTAGCTTACATTAATAATGGTAATGTGTACCTGAGCACAGCGTAATTGGTGTCATTACATATTCTTATTTAACAGTGTATGCCCTCGTTTTATTAAAATTTTTCTTTTATTTTCCTGATTAAAACTTGTTTGAAGATAAACCGACTCGAGTCGAAAGTGTTTTATTTTATAACGATTTTAAGTAGAGGAAGGATTACGTCATGTGTAAGCATCGATTGACTTTCCGACTCTATAATTTGCAGCTGTTTTAAAATAAATACAAAGGTCAGGAGTTTATTTTAAGATCAATATTGAAACAACTTTCCAAGTTTGGTACACTTGCTTAAAATATTTTACGCAAACATGTTTGCTCATATCATTTGTCAAACAATAGAATTTTCAATTCGGTTATCTTCAGACTGAATCTACATCATCAACATAAAGCAGGTTAATGTACATTTAGGAGCTCTAGTCCAGGTCAGTATCGGAAATGAGTAGAACAGAAATAGCCCGGCGCATCCACCAATTTGTAGCCTGTCTACTGTAATTCCGTTAGTGAAGCTCAGTTAACATCGGTCGAATAAATTGCTAGATAAATACGAAGTGAATCTACTAACTGTTAGCACTTTCAATATCACTTAAAACAACAAAACTTGTGCCTGTTACATGTTTTCCATTATTCCATTTAGTCTCAAATTTTGAGACTTTGAAATTTTCAGGGCTTGTTGATCGAGATTAGCCAGGAGTGTAAGCACGATAAGCACGTGTGGCGGCGGCTAGTGGAGGAGAAGTGGCGAAAGTAGAGAGCGCGCAAAGAGTGGTGAGTCATCGTGGAGACAAGCAAGGGTGAACTATTTAGACAATGGAGTGAAGTGGATGGAGGCGGCGGAGGCGACACGCTCAAGCCGCTAGAACAGTGCAGGCCAGAACGCTTTTATAAATTATTCAAGGTGCTGTATTGATCCGGGGTTCCTTTGCGCTCCTTTACCCCGTATGTGTGAATTTCAACTTGGATATCTTTGATCCGCGCTCTTCGCGAATGCCGCAACGACTTACTTCCCTGACCTACGAGAACTTGCCGCACTTACACCTGCTAGTTATCCAAATTGACGCCATCCCGGGCGAATGCTTTTCCAGGAACATTGACACAAAGCGTCACTATCCACTGACGTCAAAGTGTATTTCATTTCAATTCCATATCGGTGATTAACGACTCCAACTCATCAAATTGAGAGGTGCAAAATCGCCTTTAGGTCCATTTTTAATTGCTTTTTAAAAAGAATAACTTATACTAATAAACAACTAAAAAACATCATTAATACAAAAGATAAAATAATAATGATTTTGTTTAGTTTAATGGTTATTTATTCGACGAGTTTGAGTGTAAAATCTGACGCTTTATTTCACCGAGTGGATTATTAAACCACGAATGTTAACAAATTTTTACTCCACGGTTTACATTTATTCCTAAAAGTGACCGCTTTTATAACGTTTGTAGATAAATAAATAATACAACTTTAATGCCTTGTTGTACAACTATTTTAGACCTAAAATAAACAGTTGTATTTTTTCTTATTATTAAGATGTTAATTTCCCAAGAAAATATATAATCAAAAATATTTTTTCTACGACACTATAAGACAGATGTACGTTATTATAACGCACGGTTATAAAGTAATAATTTACTATTATCACGTATGTTGCTATTTTGTTTATCTGCAACGAACGCTCAGAAGCAAGAGAAACGTCAAAAATTTTCGAGCCATTTTTGAGCTAACGGATTTTGGAAAGGTTACAGTTATAACACTTTCCATGGGTTTTTATGTTATATTATTACAATCTAAACTATCAAATTAGTAATCTGACCATTAATTTCATTGATTCTAAAAAATAAATATTTTTGCAATAAATGACTTTTTTAGTGTCGTAGGGAAAATAGCGTACAAAACTCGTTGGAAAGTATCTAACACACTCGTGGGGCTTCCCACTTGTGCGTTAATTATTTGTCACTTTCCATGCTCGTTACGTAATATATTATAATTGAGCCATACTTCAAATTAACAAAAACTCCTGTTATATACAGGTGCGGCAGAACTCGCGCCCCAGAGAAAAAATCTATAAAAATTTCGAAGTTATGAGAGTTTAAATTTTGCACTTTGATTCTATCTATTTAATTCTGTTGAAAAAATAATTTTTCAAGTTTTTTTGCTACAGGCTATTCTATTAGAAGAGGAAACAAGGAAGCTGAGTCCTAAATTGTAACCCTGTTTAATGTTATTTGTGGCTTTTATTGGCAAAATTTTTGTACCTTTACTAAATAATTATAAAAAACATATACAAGATCATCACTAACATTAAATAGACATAAAAAATGTCAAATGTCAAAAAATAAATGTCAAAATTCTTTAACAGATAGAATTTTTTAAACATTTTTTCCATGTTCCTGGTATCTTATCTTACATCGCATTTTTATCTGGGGCGCGAGTTCTGGTGCATCCTGGTAAGTTCAACTTACCAAATTTTGGATAATTTACTAAAACTGTAAAATTGGCGTAAATTTATTTTGTAATTGTAATTGTAATGCTTGTCGCCCAATTAAAAAAAATTGATAATAATGATTTGGTGTTTTTTGTGGTTTTGGCAGCTTCTTGTACCTATTTTTATTATTCAGTTCAACTTTTTTGGTTTATTTTTTCTTATTAAGTACATACATATATATATATATATATATATATATATATATATATATCGAATTATCTAGTATTAATTTTATAAACGTTTGTCTTGGATTTATCGTAAATATGTATAATGTAGAAAACTTGAGCTATAAAGAACTATTTAACCAAATGAGCACAAATAATTAGATTATGCATTAGCAACTGACAGAAAATTCAAATAGGTATCCTAAAAGAAAAATAGTCTTTTATTTTTTTTTAAAACATTGATTTCTGGATCATATTTCTGTTTTATATTAAACTGATTTGTAGGTGGTAAATAAATTTTATGTTAGGACGCAAAAATTATAACAGATCAGCAAAAAATGTTCAGGCGATTATTAAAAATTAAAGTTGTTTCTTAAATTGATTCGGAAAAATGTTAACTGTCAGATTAGAAATAGGTGAGCCCTGGGAAAAACATTTTTGTTTTAAAATGTTTCTTAAATTACTTATGTAACTTTTGGAAGTTTCGTTTACAAGTGAGAAGTAAGGTTTCCATAACGTTGGATGAAGTTTGGTTTGTATTTTAAGAACACATTAAATTTAATTAACTATTATTAAAAATGAACTCTTCTTATTTTGTTTTTCTATTTAATTAGCAAGTGTAGTTAATATACATTTTTGCACTGTGTGTACAAAATAAAAATTTAAAATATTCTGAAAGCTGGCAATTGTTATAAATGCTGATATCTGTGTACACTCTATTATTGTCATTGAATATTCGAATTTAATGTAAACGG
This sequence comes from Tribolium madens, assembly GCF_015345945.1. Taxonomy (NCBI): domain Eukaryota; kingdom Metazoa; phylum Arthropoda; class Insecta; order Coleoptera; family Tenebrionidae; genus Tribolium; species Tribolium madens. The sequence continues at coordinate 6,656,980 of NW_025400995.1, read as the reverse complement.
ATTTTAAATTTAATAACAAATTTTATTCAAATTTGTGTACAATGTGTTACGGTTTAATTAGTTTTTGGTTATTGAAAAATTATCGAGTTTTGTTTATTGTTTGTTGATAGTGTTGCTTACGTGGCAAGGATATAGAAATCCGGGTAATATTATATTATTTGATGTGAAAGGAATACGTTCGTCTTCACGTTGCTAATTCAAGTACATTCAAAATTGCATTAAACAGGCGTAATTTATTAAACAAAGCGAAGTATGTTTGTACGTGAGTTGGCGTAGATTCGTAATGAGCTGAGTTGGAGTAATTTTAGCTTTTTTAACAAGTAATAATAAAGTGAAACAAAACAAGTTCGAGTGTTTATTGACGAAGTTAACATTGTAATTTAGTGAGATTTTTCGAAGCTTTAGCTCAATTATAATAATTTGTTGTATGTTTAAAATAGCAGAGTGTTCTTTCCTGCTGATATAATTTACATCTCGAAATGAGTTCTGGTTGGAGTTTATTTCGTATTTCCATTTCATGTTGATACTTGACTTATGCAGGTCTGATTTGTTCTCGGGTAGCAATGCCAACTCGCATACAAAACAAACGTAAACATTTAGTTTCAACTTGTGGATGCTTAATAGAGACATAATCTTGCCGGTAGTTAAGGAAAGTCTTAATTTAAACAGAGCGATCGTTTAATTTGTGAATAATGAAATGCAATCCGGACGTTGCTTTCAATGTAATTATTCCAATATAGTATATAAAAATCAGCCCCCAATAGAGGTTACATCTAGGGGCACTTAGCAGCGCTTGATAAAATGATGAAAGATAGGTTGCTTCAATGTATAAAATTTTTCTATCTATGAATTACTTTAGCTGACGTTTCTTTGAACACCATTTCTCAAAGTGGAGCAAAAAATATCTTGTTCATATATACATTTGATTTAAACCCTCTTGTGTAAAATCGAAACATTTGTTACAAACGGAGAAATTTCGCTCTTTTGCAGAATGTAAATAAAGTTAAAATAAATAGGAATTTTTGTTGAAAAGTAGACAATAGAAAAGTTCCTTCATGCCCATTGCGCTGCAAGTTTAATAGTAAAAAATACAAGTTTTGAAACAATATCAGACAGCGTGTATGAATTTGGGAGAATAATAATATTTTCTCTATGTAAGAACGAAAGCAGATAAAAAGCGGAGTTAAAAAGAGAAAATTTCGAGCAGAAAGCGTACAACAAATAATTCACCTCGGGCGGTACTTTAAGTTTATGATGCCAATTTTTTAAAATTAATAAAAATGCCATATTCGAGAACGATCGATATTTGCTCTTTCTCTGACAATGTTATTTTAAAAAATTTAAAACTCGTTCCAATCACACAATCTAATTATTGTTTAATGTTCTGCAACATTCTAGTGGAAACCGAAATTCTCTCTTGATGGAGTTAGAGAAAAGTTTTATTTTAATTTAGGTAATCCTTTTTTTAATGGCTTTCTTAGATTTTAATTCACTTTTACACAAAACTTAAAGCGACTCACATAAATTTTATCTTATTAAACATCTTAAACTTAAAAATTGTTTAAATTGTTGCGCATATCAACGATCTAATCACGCCATTCAACTATTTAGAACACATCGATTTTTCTTTCTGCTACAATAAAAAAAAAACCTTATTACCTTACTATATTTTTAAATAAATTGTTTTTAATTTATTTACTAAAGGACAATAATGACGCACTTTCTTGTCGCGGACTAAACTGGTCGCTAAGGATTACTCCTCGTTTTAAGACAAAAGAATTTGCCTAATGTCTTTTTTATATAAAAGCCAAACAATACATTACCTTCCCCTGTTTCATGTTATTTAATTTTACAAATGTATAGACCGCCGAAAAGCTACTCGGAGATGCTGATAATGATTTTTCTTTACCAAAATTATCCTTTAAACAAAACATTGCAAACTTAAATTAACTTAGAACTAAAACTGCTCAAACAATAACTTTGATTAAGACTTAGAACTAGCACACTCAAAAATATCACTTCGTTATAGTTTAATTAACAGCTTAATTAAATCCGTATTGTTTCTAGTATAGATATTTAGAATGTAAATGATGCAGGCACTTAAAATATAACTCTTTGATAATTCAAAAGATGTTCCACACAGATATCGATTTAAATCAAACTAAGCTGTCAGAATTAATAAAGATTTACCAATATGTAGAGTAGTAGAGAAAAGTAAAGTACCAAGATTTTTTATTTATACCGAAATAAAGCTAAAAATTATTTAAGTGCCACTAGTGCAATAGGTAATGCAAATTTAATTTGGTAAAGGTCAGATATATCAGTTCACCGATTATTACAAATTTTATTTTTAGTAATATTGAATGGCACACATCTAATATAGCGCATAAAATGTTGGATATCTAGTTGAAAATGAAATAAAATGAAACTAGATCATGCATTTTATTCAGTTAGATGTGTGTGTCTAAAAGCCATAGATCAATGTTTGAAACATATTCTAGATTAGATTTGTTGATCGAGTACAATAAAAGTGTCGCAAACGTGGTCAAATCTAGAACATTAAAACTAGAAAAGTTAAAGGGCGGGTCCCGGACGTGGCGTGAGGGCAAGGGTTAATCAATTACGCTTTTTCTTTTGCAAATGGTTATTTATTAATAACGCGCCTTGGTAATAGTGAATTATGTATTATTACAATTGTGCATGTGATCGAAAATAAGGTTGATTAAGCCTGGCGGACGTTGGCTTCCGGTTGATTAAGTGACAAATTCAAAATGAAGGTCGAAAGAAAGTTTTCAATATTTGATAAATATGTAAAATAGTACTTCAAAGTAAAAAAGTTTCAGAGACGTGTCTTGTTAATAAAATTTCACATAATTATTACTAAAAATTTACACTGATCGCTTATTAAACGAATAAACATACTCGTATTGAAAAAGCCCATTCGTAGCAAAAATTATTATTAAATGAACAATTGTTTAAAAACGCTTCTCATCTTTTTTAAAATCTCCTAAATGAAGAGAGCTACAAGCTAAAAATTTTAGAGAGAAATAAGAAAGATTCTTCAATTGATGTAAAAAGGAAGTAATAATTGCGATAAGCTTGAGTTTGTGTGTGGTTATTGTTAAAAATTCATAAAAACTAGACTTTAAAGATATCAAAAACTCTAAACCGGAAATAAATATTTAATGTTTGGAATTTTCATTTTGACTTTGTGATTGCTGTGGCAAATGAATGTAATTGTTGTGCAAGTTTATTTCTTTTAAAGAATGTGATGTTTAGTGAACAAGTGGCTTTACCATTTATTTTCAAGCATTTAGCTTTTGTTAGTAGAGATAATATATTTAAAAGAATGTGTTTTATAACCGGTGGAAAGAGTGGTAAAAGCGTCTATTTCGGAAGCGAATATTCCGCATTTGTTTGATATGGCTTGGTGGCTTGGAAAATTTTATTTGTAGGTATTATTCTTACATCTTGAATGTTGTCTCTCGACTATATAGTAGGCTGAATTGTAAACCGACACAAATAAAATATTTAAATATGCAATGACCCATCACGATAATAAGAGTGAAACTATTCTGTCAATAACAACCATGAATATTTATAAGAGGCGTTTAATGTTTTTAGAGAATTTTCTAATTAATTTTAATGCTTGGATTTTGGAAGTTGTCAAAAACAGGAAACCGCCTTTCTGCCTCATATTGCAGGAAGACAAGCTTTCGGGGTTTAAAATCTCTGATTTTCCTTTACAAAGTTACCACTTACTCGAAATGACCTTCTGTAATGTAAACACCATTACAAAATACGTTTTTCCTAGAATTGTGGAAAAGGTTAATGGAGGAGCTAAAAATTGCTTCTTTTATTAGCGACATTATTTTGTTTTTATTAAAGTTTTATTCATCTTTAACCCTCACTTTCTTACGGTGTATAAAAAAGCTGTCTTAGGGAATGAGTGTCGTAAAAGTAGGTTTATACAAAAGTTAACGACGTAATTTTAATTCATGTCGTGAGAAAGTGCAGATTTCGTTCATAAGTTGATGTGACGTCACTTCAGGTATCGATAACTATGAATAATAAAAATGCTTAGTTGGAAATCTATAAGTAGGTTAGAATTCATAGAATCGGTCGAAGCGGGACATTCCGTCGTCTACATATCGATCAGTTGAAGTTTTACATACTATACGTTAGAATTAAAAATAAGGAAGTCGGTGAAAAACATCAAGAACTACCACATGCATCGTTACTCTAATATACTCGAACATACTTCTTTCGAAACGTAAAAAGCTTGTTCATATTCATAGAGAACGCGACGCGCATAAACCATATCCGCACTCAAATATGGCCACCTTGTTGCCTTCTACGTAATTCTAATAAAAAACCTTCCCGATTGATTTTCCACAAAATGCCGTAAGTATAGTCGTGCCAGCAATAGGTTTCTTTTATTATTGTTTTACAAGATATAAAGAATAATAGAATTTCCTCCTTCACGACACTTTATCATTTTTCAGCCGTACTACAATTATGATTAATCTTTTCCCGAATACTTTAACGTCATTAAAGCCCCTGTAAACCCAATTAAAATTTAGCATCAAATCCGATTTGTTTTGTTCTGTGTATGCCTTTGAATGCATGAATTACAGCGACTGTCAAACGAATATCAACACTACAATAAATGTCTAGCTGATAAATGTATAAGATATGGAGAGAGACAAAATTTTAAATGAGCTAATAACCGACGATTTTATCACACCTTAATCAAAAACACCGCCAATGTTTCGATAGATTTATTTAATGATCAGCCTGTGTTATTATTTGATTTTGGTCTCTACAAATGCAAATACTTGATGAAAGTCGAATAAATAATGATAAACATCGCCGCTGTGATGGACGTTTGTATATAGAGTGGTCCACTTTAAGCACCGCGTTAGCGTGCAACTGTTGAACATACACCCCATTAGATTCATTATTCATTTAAATCCGATCTAAATTTAGCTATTTATAAAAAAAAATATGTCGATATTTTGTGAGTGATTGCACAACCTGCCGGCAACTGGTCAAAATTCGCATTAAATTACCTAATTGTTGTGTCAAAAGTGATTTTTTAACGATCTTTAATGTGTTTCATTTTGGTGTTGTAAAGTTAGTTTGGAGTGTGAAAGCATTTTGACATGTGCGTTGGTTAAGTGAGGATTTAATTAGAGAAGAAGTTTGAAGTCCGAGTGTCGCTCGTTTGCCTAAGAAATTAAAAAACTTTGGTTGCAGCAATATTAGTTAAAACTCGGTTCGTTTTTGGTTGGTTTTAAATGTATTGTTTGTTCGGTTGATTTGATCGGGAATAAATATTTGTGTTGGGTTTGTTAGGAGTCTTCGTTTGTTGTCGGAGAAATTGGTCAGATGCAAGTTCAATTATAGGTGGTCGTAAATCTCTGTTTAATTCAAAGTAACAATTAGTAGTTGCGATTCTGGTTAAAGATTTAGTTTATGTAGCGCACCATAAATCTTGCATTGTGAAAGTCTCGAATGTGGAGGAAATCGGATTTGGTCTCTCTGTGATAACAGAAAGTCCCTCCCATTTCAACGATTCGTATACTTTAGTCGTTTGACGTCTGCTGCTCGTTGCATTCTAATCATTGACCGAATTATAGCTTCGCTTGTGTTCGTTTAACTTCTCCCAACAAACCTTACAATTGCGAAAAGAACATCAATCAATTTAACATAGTTTGGGCTAGTGTGCACCAATTTCAACTCACGCGAATCGTTCCAAATTAACGTTTATCAGAAAAAGGAAAAAATTTGCACGTTTCAAGCGAATTACTCCGAACAATCGCTGGTTCGAATTTAACTCACGAATTATTTAATGCAGGTGTAAGATGACGAAATTTATTTATTATGAGGTCATGTTTTTCAACGTTAAACTTATCCGGAAATAAGCCGTTTCTGAAACGGAAGAGGATCAGCCTTATATATTATTGAACTAATCGTATACAACCTCTATAAAATATTAGGACATTCGACTTGAGGAAAAATACTTATTGGCTTTGACAAAAGAAATATTGAACAAAGATAAAGGAAAGATAAAATGGTGCTTCTTTTAAAACCACGAATTCAGGTGCTCAAAGAAAGAAAAAACGAGCGAAAGGTTTCACTGCTTTGATATTCTCTTTCTTCGACACTTGTTTCCCTAAATTTGTTAATACACTATTTCAAGCGGTTTGTGAAATTTTAGTTAAATTCCCTTTACTTTACTTGCCCAACACCAAAAGTGTGACCAAAACTTTCAGTTTTTTAGCTGTATTTTTAGTTTACGAGGGTAAAATCTCCAAGAAAGATTTAGTTGTAAATACGTTAGTGCGAGATTGAAACTGACAGGCTCTTTCCGTATTTAGTTCCATTTAAATAATTTAATTAAATAACGATCCAGTGCACCTCTTGATTATAATATGTCGAGAAAATTAAATAAGTGAGAATGACAGAAATGGATAAGAAATGTTTCAGGTGCTGTTGCCGTATTTTAAAATGAGTTATGTTGTTTATGTTGATTTAAATAGTCAAAACATGACTTATTGCTTATAATAAATGTTTACAAACAATTTGTCTCTACGATGTTACGATAACCAGAAAATGTCGTTGTTGTAAGTCCAATAAAAGCTCTACTCTAGTTTAGCATTTCATTACAGTGTCCTTTTACATTCAACAATAACATTCAGTAGTTTGTTTGGTTGTAAAACAGTTCAAAAACTTCAGTGAAATTATTGATCTATTTGTTACTTTGTCGTGCGATCCTTCCGGGATGGTCACACTATAAAAAATTCATTGATTTTGTGAATCAGTTGAATGATTTAGCAAGAGCTTGCGCTTTGGTTACTTCCCCAAAATCGAGACCTAAGTTGAAAACTCGGACAATAATATTGTGTATACTCCTAAAAGGTCTTTTTAATTAATTAACTGACAATGATACCTATAACTTTTATAATTCAACGTCTGTGGAGCATTTCTTATTGCAGCAGTTGTGAGTTTAATTTTAACTTCGTTACATAATGAAAAAGTTGGGAGTGAAAATTTGTACAGTCACAATGACGTAAAATCAATTGAGCAGTTTGGATTATTTTTAAACGTTGTAAAAAATTGGCTTCGGGTGAAGAAATCTAATAAAAAGCAAGTGTTGGGACTGGAGAGAAGGGCTTTGTTGTTATTTGTCAAGTAAAGAAGAAGCTTATGGGTGATGATTTACCTCTTAATACATACAACAAGATTACTCAATTACGAGCAATAAAGCCTACAATATATAACATTACACTAACCATAAAAAGCATGGCGCTAGGATTGAAAATCTTCATTAAGGGTCCGACTGGTGCTTTATTATGTTTGTCTTGTAGGTTGTTTGATTTTGTGCAAATTTAGCTAAATTTGGTGATTTCTACAACATCAGAAATTTTCAGTATCGCCAGGTTTTCACATTTACGTTTTGTTTTCACCCAGTCAGAATTTCAAACTTTCAACAAAATAAGAAAAATAGAAAGTTTCGCTCTTTGCAACCGTTACCTTTTGCCATAGCAATAAGCAATATTGTATTTCACTTGAAGGAATACATTTACGCTCACCGCGATTTTCTTTCTAAATGTTATTTCAATTCAGATTCCTTATTAAATACGCTAAATAAAATCAAAGTTTTTCATAAAAAAACAAAAAAAAAAATATGGGGTTTGTAACAAAGATATTAAAGTCAAAATGGAGATTAAAGCGATAAATGTCAGTCGCTTCCAATAAATTGAACGTCCGCACTCTTGCAGTTATTGACAAAATTGTGTTAACATGGAATGTAACTTCCAGCAATGTACAAATAACAAAACAACTCTTCTTATTATTTTTGTATATTTTAAAAAACTGCCTGATTTAAAATTTTCAAAAAGAAAAACAAATTTGTTTGTCTTGTACATGTTTTTGAACAATATCCGTTTTGTTGAACATCGTAGAACGTTGCGGTTGCAGACCATAATTTGTCTTTTGCTCGTTTTTGTGTTTGTTTTGTTTACGTGAAAGGGCTGGTATCGATTTAATCAATTCCCGTTTGGTTCCTCTGAAATAATGGCCATAACGGTCATCCATAAAATATTTAATCAAACTATTAGTAATCGACTATGAGTACTCAGTTTAGCATGGCGTTGACAGCGACAGGACACGATATTGTCTCCCTATGCCAACAATTTCGGCTGATAGCTGACGAACAGCCAATTACAGAACAGCTGGTACCCGCACAATGCCTCAATACATCCACCACCTACCTCATGCTTTATTATCTTTACTCGGAATTACGTGTACATAATAAGGAAAAAATTCTCGATAAATTTTTCAAAACCAGCAGAGATAAATTTATTTGCAAAGAATTTAAATTTCGAAAGAGTCCCTCCGGACAAGGAAATAATTTAATTTTTATGCCACAAACAGCGTTTAATCGTTTAAACTAGAGATGCTTTGAGAAGGCGTACGAAACATAAAATCCTACACGGCTATAAGTGTGGACCCAGGGCTTTAGCAAATATTGATCTTTGGCCACTTACAGATTTACTACTTTTAAAACCTCTGTAAGCAAAAATTTGTATTGAAAAAAAATTTTTGAAGACTTAATAATAATTGTGAAATTGTTTGTCTAAGAGTAAGAATGAAAATAAATCAGTTTGAAACATTTGGCCGAGATTCGATTTCGCAGGTTACTGGTATCGAAGTAGTCACACCACATTAGGTTACATAATACATGATAAGACCCTCGGCATGGAAGCGATTGTTATCGCGTTTTCGTTCAAAAGCCACGGAGCTCCCTACGCTGGGCTTTGAAGAAGGTAGAGGGTGTGAAGGGGGTGGCATCGACCGCTGCATGTAAGGGCAAGTAATACCTATCGTAAAATTTATCGATTGACCTGTGCATGCCTAACTCGAGCGATTTATGAATTTTTTTTCTTCACGAGGCTTTTTAATTAACATTGCCAACCCCAATAAGGCGACCCCTTACGTGGCAAGAACTTTCAACTTAACTCCAGTATATATCATAGGCACTCTATTAAAATAATGAAAAAATAAAATCGCCCTCTTTTGATAACTCGCACCTTATTATCGTTTGCATAATTTAAAAGTGCGAGTGAAACCAGAGTTGCTTAGAACAAAGGAATTAATTACTAATGATTTTTTTCGAGGTTTGACCTTTTCACTCCTGAGTCTAAAAAATAAACTTCTTATTTGAATTGCCAACCGAATTATTTAGCAAACAGTGCCCTGCTCGAGGCGAACTTTTATAATAAACACGTGCCTCGCTCGAAGTGATATTTCAGTCTGATTGTGCAAAAGTCCGAAACAAAATTTCTCTGTTATCTGGTCGTTCAAAATCCGACATTGTAAGCTATTGAGCCAATTTTCAAAACCATTCAAAAATGTATTTTTTAAATCAAACATCGAACCACCTTTGTATCACTTAATTCAGTTTTATGTGTGTATTATTTTATTAATCATCATTGTTGTAAATCACATATGTGCAACACTACAAAGCAATATATTAATTGTTATGCGTTTTAAAGCTTTATAAAATGCCGCACTAACATGTCCTAATGGTTATTATACAACAATAATAGTACAAATGTAATGTTTTAAAACGTTTGATACACGATCCCAACTTGTAAAATCGATAGATTTTTTACATGGGATTGAAAAAGTGGGAGTGTGTCTATTTCAGGGTGAAAATGAAAGTCTCTTAGATATTGAAAATTCATGCTAATGCGGGTTGGTAATATTTGCAGCTAAGAACAGGATCATTTTCCAAGGTGAGTTATTTATATGGGGTAGAAAAACGAAGTAAAGTTCGAGTTAAATTTAAAGTTAGTCTTCTGAAGGTGACATCCCGGTTGTCACTTTTCCGTTAAAACGCGAAAAATAATTCTAAAACAAAACAAACAAATTATCGGATCATTAACATAGACTTGAGTAAACTTAATTACCGTTACATTGGCACACCTAATTTCTGGGCATAGGTAAATATCGGAGTGTAGAATTTCAGTAAACGGATTTTCACTGTGGATTGTAATCGATAACTTTAATTAATTACTCGTATTTCCTCTCGTACACCTAGAATTTCAAACGTACGTGTAAATTCGTATTATTATAAACTGTTTTTGTGAAATTTTTATTCGGAAGGTGCAAGCGAGGCTATCAACTGCCCAAATTTAATGCCTGGGTAAATATTTATCAACGATAGAATTTTGTGTGTAAATAGAAAAAGGGTCGCGTCAAATTAAAATACTTTCAGTGAACCCTCCAGCGAGTTCAACAATATTTTTCCTGTAGTTTGCGCGCGCACAGGCTTAAACTTTAAGCTGGGCTTTCACCGGCGCTTAATTTAAGTGTCATGCCGGACTTTAGAAAGTTACGCCGGCAAAAATCACATTCGCTTGAAATTTTTGATTGTCGAATAATACGATTTACTGAATGAAATCTCTTTGAAGTACATTGAATCTAACATCCTCTAGATCTTTGTTAGGTATCTTAAGAAACATTATTATGCTCGGGTAAACAGGGGAGTTCTGTTAGTATGTAAAGCACGTCACTTACACATGTTGTGCGTATTGTATCGATATATTCTTCCGATTTAATTTCACCCTATTATTATAATATCATACACAACATAAATGATCCTAATTGGAACGATATTTAACAGAACAGAAACTTAACAGCACCCTCAAATGAACACACACCCCTTTTAGGACAAGATTAGCAAACAGCCATCACTTTCCTTCCAGATAATTACATTTATCGCTAGGTTTGTGTGAAATGGAATTCTGCTATTCTGAATATGATTAAAGCAGCAATTTTCCATTAATTTTTCCAACCCAAGATCGTAATTAGAGCGCTGAGAGTTTTTTCCTTAGAATGACTTGTCAGATTTGTTGTCACGACCATCTGTCATAATCTAACGCTTCTTGTTACCTCTCTCGTGCGAACATTTTTCTTTGTGAATTGTTTTATTAGTTGAAAGTCCCGTCTTGTCCAAAAATTCGACTTAGATGAAACGTATTGTGACTTTTCGTTGATTTTTTTTGAAAATAGCTGATTGGTGGTCTCGTTCTCAGGTAACGATTAATCTGGGAAAAGACTCGCCGAGCGGAACTAATAGAGTTAAGTGCAAACTTGAAGAATAATCATTCTTGCTAGGGAACAGACTCTTGTATGGATGAATTTATTCTGCCTAGATATAATTTTTTTGTTTGACTTTGTAATAAAGAGAAATACAAATTTCGTTTCAGCTTGAAGAATTAAGTCAATGACAACGACATAGCGAGAGTAATTGAATTATATATTTACCTTAAAATTTGAATGCGAATCCAGGGGAATAAATGTGGATTCTTCCATTAGAGTCAAGGCTAAGTTACAGTTGTTTGGAGTGCAAACAAGGCTCACACTCGATTTGAAATCTTGCTATTTGCCTTGTAACTATATTTTAGATTTTGATCCTCAAATGCGACGTGAAATGAAACACCATTGAATTCATTTCATCGATAGAAACTTGCATTATTAAATCAAATAACATTGTAAAAAAACGACACTGTTCTAATTTTTAAACGGATTTGCTACATAGCGGATTTTTTGAATAAATTTTGTGTAAACATAATAGAATTTATTATTAGTCTCCTTTGTCGTTTAAATTGATGACGAGTTTGACACTATTAACAATGTTATACTTATTTTGTACGTCAATTACGTGTCGTATTTTGTTGTGTTTTTAGCTTCTTTTTGAATAAATCATATAACCTCATTACAAAGCGAAGAATTTTATTTTTTCTTTTGATCGTTCTTTTCCTCAGCCCCAAGGGCTTAATATTACAAAGTAGAGGATTCAAGGGTGTGTCGGTCTAGCATCAATTTAGTGAAGCATTACTTTCCGGCTCCTCTCCTTATCTGATACACTATTTCCTCAATAAAAGAACAAATAAATGACCCGACAAAGTCGTTGCTGAATTTTTCACTCTCTAAAATTACAGCTCCAAGTTGGACCAGGAACGTATATCCAAACCGGAGCTAAGTGTAAACGTTTCAGGAGATTTTTTTTATACTCATCGCTTGATACCTTGACACTAGGATCGTTGATGCGTACTGTTGTAATATTATCAGCTTGGCACATTAAAAGCAAAATAAATAAAGCTCCCACATTGGTTGTTAAACTTCCCTCCTGATTAGTGCAACTACAAGTTGGGGCCAACGGTAGCATGGAGAACTATCAGAAAGGGAGAAATTGCAGACACTTATTATTACCTAAGCGGCCGCTATTTATGGCTTATCGAATTTTAGTCCACTTAAATATTATTATATTCCTGCTAAGACTTGTGACACAGAGATTTACGACACAACACGAACAAGCGCAGAATAATTTACATGGGAGTAAATTTACGTTAACATTTTTTTATTTTTTTAATACGTGATGTGTCGGGGGCGACTTATGCACCAAAAGGGAATTGTAACGTTTAAATATGGCTTATTGGAAATGGGTTGATCAAAAGTGCCTTCTTTGAATAACAAATATAGTATTTGTGGGCCGCGTTTAAATATTTAATAGAGTTTTATAGCTAGGGGTGTAAAGGAATAGTTAATGGGTGTTTGAAGTTGAAAAGTTATTAGAGTGATCGAGTAATGTTATCGTTTGCAATAATTATTGGTAATAATTTTTGTTTTAAGTCCTTTAAGTTAGAGAGGAAGTTTGGTGAAGTTATTTGCAAAATCTGGTAGTTTGAGTCTTTCTAAATTACAAAAAGTTATAAAAGTTGTTGAAAGCCCTTGAGGTTGAACAGCATACAAGGTGGCTGTTGGCGGTAAAATATTAAAAGGCTTTTGATAAAATTGGGCAGAGCCAGAAGACGGCAAATAAAATTGCTTGTCTACGGAGAGAATCATTCTAGGGGCAATCGACGTGCTGTCATCTCATCATGAAGCAATTATTCCAATTACCGCTTTACAAGATATGCTCCACCCTATTTTAATGTTATCGGATAAATTATTGCTTTTCCTGTGTTCGATTTTTCACCTCGCACCTTTTCTAATTCCACGGGAAACTAACACTTTAATTTTATACCTCCTTTATAGTCAATTCTTTGGCAAAGTTTTACACAGATAACTCCCTTCCTTTGTAGTTTTATAACTTGAAGCAATAAAAAAGTACGTCCGATGACAATTCAATCTTTTATCACAATAAAAACGAAAAAGCTTAACAGCACACGAAGCACAAACCTTGAAATAACAACTACTTCTTTTGGCCGTTTTCTGCCGAAATTACCATATCAAAGACTCTATTTTAAATATTATTAATGTTAGAGACTTGAGTTTGATGAGTGGTCTATTCATCTGATTGTGCTGATGGATGAAGCACATCAAGACTTTATATTTGAAAATTTCACACTAAAACACATCATAAAAAATTTAACACAAATATTGCTACTAACATACGTGGGGTATAAATATTTCCACAAGTGATATTAAAAATTCAGCACAGATTTTTCCGCGGTATTCCTATTACAGAAAGACTAAATAATATTGAATATTTATGATGCTATTATTTCGCATAAGCTACACCGACCATTCAAATCAACAAACAATCTCATTTTTACATTTCATGCCAATTTTTCAGCCTTGTTGATTTTTTCCCAGACTGAAACGAACTCGTAACGAGATAGTTACGGTTAGGAAACCTTTTGAAAAGTAATAGGATTATGGGTAAACGGACCCATGTTCAATTTTGATTGCAGATTAATGAAGCTTGTTTGATTCAGGTGGAAATTAGAATTAGAACTGTGATGATATTTCTTATCAATGGTCCAAATTACATCGACCGACAAATAAAGTTATTGATCTAAAAAATGAGTAAAAATCCATTCTTATTGTTGGGAAACAATATGTCAAAAGTAGGTTGGATTTTATTCGGAGGGTTACTATTCGAAAAATGGAAATAATAATTGAAACCAGTTCGAAACTGTCACTTGCTAATTATATTAGTATTTAGGGCAAAGAGGGCAGCACTCAGGTGGACTTTTCTAAAAATACTCCACACACACGAAACTGTTTCCCAACTATTGATTTAGTTGCCTGTGGAGGCTCCAGAACCATGTGCCTTTTTATTTAAACCAAACGCTAAATCGCACTTGTAAAAATAAATATTAATTTACCGACGTTTTAAAAGTGGGTTATCTTAAAAATGTGCCATGTTTTTCCTCAAAAATTTATAGACGAAGATAAACTTCATTGTTTGCCTAAACACGTAAAGCGTGCATACTCATTTTCCCATACAATTATTAAATAAACAACTCGAGGGAAAAATTAATTGCCCCAGAACTATCAAAACCCCATTCATTCACTACCACTTCCTTTTACTCAATGCCACTTTATTCCCCATTATTATAATAATAATACAATATCAATATCTGTTCAATATTAGATCACATCGATCTTAATTATATCCCGCTCTAATATTATAGACCAATAATGTAGTGTACCATTTATTTAACGAGCTTTTTTCTATCATATTTGATTCAGTTATAATTGTTTTATTTTATTGATAAGGAAATAAACGCCACATAAATAAATAAATCAACCCAATAAATATAACAAAAACTTATTTAATAGAATCATTAGTAAGGTAGAAAACTGTTGATTAATTAATTTGGAAAAAAAATTACCGTTGCTTCTAAGATTCTAATTGCGTTGAAATAAAATGAAAATAAATTGAAAAACACTCAGTCTTTGCAAGGGTTGAGGTTTGTAGTGTTTTTCCAAATACTGCAAGTCGTACAGAATGCCTAATTAAAGTGCTTTTAAGTGAGTTCAAAATTTATTGCATGACTAATAAAATAGACAAATTCAACTGAGCATTAAGTTCACGATCGGCTTTATTTGAAATTTGCTTAAAGCAGGAATTGTTGACAGTGTTAAAAATTTGCATTAATTGAAAAACGTATTATTTGTTCGAAATGCAATCGATGACCAAGCAAAATCCTTTTCTTATCAGACTGCAGCGAAGTTTGAGCAAATTGCACCAGCTTGTTGGTTGTCATCATAGAGACGAAATCTGAAATCGTTGCTGAAAAGACAATATCCCAAAGGTGTGGTGAAGTGGTGCACCATCTATTCTGTTGCGGTTGCACGCAAGTAGCGGTTGAACGCCTTAGAGGCTTCAAGGAAGTCAAACTGACATCCCACAAACAATCTAACAACACATTTGCATTTTACCGGCCTAAAACGCGCATCTCGAAACAAACTTTCACCTAGGCGCAGTCACCACATTCATTAAAATTCAACAAATGGAAACGTTCTTTCGGCGCGAGTTGCTCACAATTCTTCTGGAATTAATCAAACACAAGGTTCATTTTTAAAGTAATTGTTACAAAGTGCAACAAGTCAATGCAACATTAGTAGCATGCAAAAGGGCAAATAGAAAAAAAAGCCACAAAAAACGTTAAACATAGTTATAATTTAAGATACAGCTTCTTTGTTTTCTCTTCTAAAAGCCTGCAGCAAATAACATGTAAAATTATTTTTTCAACAAATATAAATAGGGTCAAAGTGCAAATTGAAACCCCCATAATTTCAAAATTTTTATAGATATAATTTTTTAACATTGATGTGTGGAGATAGACATTTGTTGTCGAAATTATAATAAACGCATTCATAATTTGGATGTATTGTATTTTGCCACTAGTAACACATTAACATATTGTATTTTGAAGTAAACTAAAGAAAACTGCAAACTTTGGTTTTTTAAATAATGAAATTAGAATGCAAAGAAAGAATATATGATTTTTTGAACATACACTGGCCCTTAGCTAAGGGAGAGCCAAGTAGGGCTGAGCCCTACTTTGAATATTCTGAGCCCTACTTTAAAACTTTGTCTTTTTAAACAAGTTTCTGTAGAAATAATAACGCATCAAATTATAATACAGACTGAACCAAAAGTAACGCACAACATTCATTTCATTGTTATGAGTCATTTACCAAAAAAATCCTCGAACAGGTCGATTTTATTTTTTTAAAGGAACAAATTACATACACAGTATATTATTTCAACGTCAAGTATTTTTGGTCAGTAAAAATATTAAATGCACATAAAAGTAATAAATGCACAGTAAAGACATTAAATGAATGTCCAGTAAAACTAATTCATTTAATAATATTCATACATTTAATTTTCAAACAAAATGTTCCCGAGCAAAACCGGAGTAGCGCAAAGCGTTTAACAAAATCCTGCTATCAGGAGCCCAGCAGTGCAAAGAGTGGCGTACGCTGATTAGTGATTAGACTGATTACCATTTTTCTCAGATTTTCCAGCCCTTGCTAAAATCATTCTTGCGCAGGAACCTTTGCTAATACATATACCACTCTCCAATTACAATAAATATACATATATTCAGTAATACAAAAATAAGTTTCAATAATAAATAACATTCTTGTTCAGGGGCCTTACATGGTAAAATACTGTGCGTGCTTTACGTGACATTTATTATTTTTACTGTGCAAAAATTAATTAAATACTGATCATTTATCATTTTATACTGATCAAAATTTAATTATTTACTGATCGATTTATTATTACCCTTTTTTAAATGCTACATTTTGACACTATAGTGGCATTAAACACGTCATTCGTTTTCGAGTTTTTTTAAATGTCAATCGACATTTTTTATTACTGTTTAGATAGTACACATCGTTATCTTTCTGGTAATAATTAATTAATTTATTATTTATAATTAATTTATTATTTTTCTTGAACATACAGCGTACCAAATGGGTTTTTTATATCCTTTCTGTGAACTGAAGGCGTGTCGGCTAGTAATTTGGCGTTATCAGTTATCTGCCAATATGTTTTTAATCGCCGGCTTGAGAAAATTGGGGCTAAGACAGCGTTCCGGAGGAGTATTAATAGTGTAATAAAATGCATCAATGGCTGATGTGATAAAGTACGGGCTGGTAGATCTGCCGCTAAAACCATTGGGTTATACATAATGAAACATTAATATGTCAGGTATTTCCCCGGGCACTTCATATTACCTAATTATTGCAGGGTATTGTGCGCTGGAACTTGAACAGCAATTGAAATGCGTTGCTCACACAATAAATTTCCACAAGACAAGTGCTTAATTGAACCGAGTTTTTATCGTTAATTTTTGGAATGTGCTCATCGAGTGAGATCTGTGTCGTGATTTTTGACCAATTTGCGGTGATTTATGAAGGCTAATATCAAGGATTAGGGTTATTTCGAGGCGTATCAGAATAAGTAGAAATAAGTGAGTTGGGTTAATGTTATTTTGTCACAAATGTTCTCGCAGTCGATTAATTGCCTCATTGAGTTTACAATTATGATGAAATGCCAACTGTTGAATTGCTTGAGCTGGTGACGTATCAATATAATAAATTTCCTCTGATGGCACGAGTACAAAAAAGAGTTCAAATCCGAAAAGCACACGCAACTATTGTACATGTAAGTTTGAAAGCCAATAAAGATAAGTTTAACGTCGAGATTGCATCGTTAATTTTCAGTATTAGTTGAGTTAAAAAGTTAAAAATCGTTGTAGGAATCGCTGAGAGCAGGTCTCAAGTTCTAACGCGAATATGCTTGTTACTTTCATGTTTATTCGGCATTTAGCGACATTTATATAATCCATCTAGTAAGATTCTTGTGCATAGCAATATTCAGGGATTCTCGACGGGATTCGCAACTGAAGAGCGAATTAAAGGGATTTCAGACGCGTCACTTATCGGATGATGCGAACCGCAGGCTAAACAAATAAGCGTCGCGTGTTAACAATTATGAATAGAATTATCCACCTGTTTTCTTTTGATTTGGATAATTGTATTTGGTGCGAGTCAGAATGACAGTTTACTCATAAATCCGAGTAGAATCTGGTGTTTCCTAATCATACGATGCAGTTTCCACGTCACTCATGCAGCGAAATTGAATATTTAAAGTTTAAAGCTAAATCGGGACTATTGATTTTAGTCGTATTATCATTTGTCGCGTTGTATTCTACCTTCGACAAAATCTTCGTGTACTTTTTCCCCAAGTTCATACATATTTAATTCTAAGCCATTTACAAAATCATTAATCAAATTATCTGTTGTTAAGAGAGTTTTTTCGAATTGAATCAAAAACGGCTTTCCCAAATTAAATGAATTTTTTACCCTAAACGAAGTATTGATTTTAAAATTAATTTTGAAACATTCCCTAATTAGCTTAAAATCGTCCGAAAGTTTCTCTATATTTTGTTACGAGCGAAGGGGGCCTTTAACGTTGTTTTGGAATTTCGCATTACCAGTTAAAGTAATGTAACCAATAAAACTAGAGGAATAAATAAAATGAGACCTAAAACGGAGCGAACTCCGTAACCCTGACATGTAATACACTCTTCCCATCACCTTGAATTTATACATTCCAAAACGACGAAATAAAATTATTTTGTCACAACATTTTTAATTGACGATTCACTAAGCAAAAAAAAAACAAATAATATTGAGGAATTAAAGAATTGAAAAGCAAGTAAAAGCAAAAGCAGTGACGCAGCGAGGGGGGATTTTGTGGGTTAAATACCAAATGCAAAATTAGCAATAAAAAATAGCGGACGTATAAGAGCGCGAATTTTAAAACGTGTGCACATGTTCTAATAAATATAATAAGAGAGAGAAAGAGTGCTAAAAGCAAATAAGGAACGTAAAGCATAATAAAAAAGAGAAAGAGCCTAAGAACAAATAAGTAAACAAAGCGTAAATAAGCACTAAAAGATGGCGGGGGTATAAGAGGGCTAACTTTAAAACATGTATTTACAAAAATATTAATAGTGTAAAAAGTGAATAGTGTTTAAGTAAACAAAAGGTAAATCAAAACAAATATAAAGAAGAGGTAAGGTAAGTTTGGTAATTTTTATTAATTATTATTACTAATAATTCAAATAACTTAAAACATGTACATAAGTGTACTTGTAAAATTGATATAAGTACAAATGGTAAGTAAAGTAAAAGTAGCATGAAATGTATAATAAAATATATAGAAATAAATAAAAACTTTTTATTATTTTGTTAATTTCGGCTAAAGTGTATTGACAATGGTTAATGTTTTAAACTATACTTATGACTTGTTTAACCTGTTTTAAATAACTTTTTGACGTATCTGTTGATAAAAAGCTGTCTTGGATAAAAATGAAAAATCTTAGTTATCCGATAATTTGAAACTTGGCATAGGGGCCTAGATGTTGATTCTAAAAAACTTTTCTCATAAAATTTTTGTCGTATTTGCAATATAATAGATACTTTACAAAAAAATAGGTTTTTCGGAAATTTTCTAAGACATACATAACTTGTGTTTAGCTATAGCTGATTTGTTTGCCAAAAAACTCAAGGAAAGAATTAAACCACAACTGAACAACAACGACACAAAAATTTTGATGATATGTCACTCGTCAAATGTCATTAAAATTTATATTACGTAATACGAAATAAGAAAACACATGCCGTTTTTTACTACGTCTTCTTTTATCAACAAGTTAAAGTTAAGTTATTATCTAAGGGCCATTATTCATAAAATGTCAACCGAATGACATTGCTGTTCCACTTTTTCTGGGTACTTTTAAAATTACGTCGTAAATACTCTGTCTGTCAGTAAAGACTGTTGTGACAATTATGCCCAGACCACATCGTCTTTTTTGAAATGACGTTTAATTGAGTGCCCAAAAGAAAACCCCCCCAAATTATATCTCTGGCTGCGCCACTGTTCAATAACAGTGTTGTAGAGAGAGGCAAAGCTGCTGCTTTTCCACTCAATTAGGCTATAAGAGAAATAAACAACTCGTTGCGAGGTATTGTACGACGGAATCCCGATATTATAAAAATCAGGTTGTGAAGAATATGATCGAGTGCATCCAAGTCTTCTTTCTCGTATTTTATAGCTATTGAAAGAGACGTTCGTTGGCTTTTTGCCAGGAAGGCTCACAACCAGTAAATATTATATATCCGTCTAAAATTAGGAATCATGCAGTCGACGGGAAATATGCCTGAGATTTACGTAAAACCTACACTGACAAATTTCAAATGCATTAACTGTCAACTCTTTCACAATTTAGATAGAAAATTTTATTTAAAACAACTTTCGAATGACGACGTATTTTTTGAAAGTGTGCATATCGGGAACATAAACACGTCGTGAGCTGTTCTTAGAAATCTGTGCTCAAGTTTTTCCTTTTGTTTGACGCAGTGGAAATCAGATTTAATTAAAGCGCCATTATTAGCACTTGCGTGGCTTAAACAACGGTTTTTATGTGGTTAAAGCTTTCTGATCATTTAGTTAATATCGACATAATTAGATCTCGTCGATGC
Organism: Tribolium madens; assembly: GCF_015345945.1. Taxonomy (NCBI): domain Eukaryota; kingdom Metazoa; phylum Arthropoda; class Insecta; order Coleoptera; family Tenebrionidae; genus Tribolium; species Tribolium madens. The sequence goes on along the minus strand of NW_025400995.1, from coordinate 6,636,601 downwards.
GATTGCAGAGTGTAATTACGCCATGAACAATATTTATACATTCTATTTTTAAGTACATGTTTAGGTTTGTGACAGTTGTTAAACAGACAGCCAAATATCTATCAACTGCTTAAAATGTAACGTTTTCAAATGACAACGAATTGATTTGCAGATACATGCAAAATAAATTCTCGATCCCCGTAAACCACCTTCAATTTTGATGTATTTTTAAGGTAGTCACGAATATTTATTGCCTTTTTCATGACTTGTAAAATCTATTCCTGTCGTAAAAATATTTTGCTATGGTAAAAATGAGCAACTTTTACGTACGCAATTTTAATCCCGCGTTGACAGATAATGTCAGTTTTATTAACACATCAATTTTTACTTTTCATAATAAAAAGCAAATAAAAGCTTTACGGGATGTTTTCTTAAATGTTATAATTCGACAATTTGACAATTCTTTATTCTGCCTGATTGCACTCTCGTTTCATCTCAACACAGATTTGATGGTACAATAAAAGGTTTTAAGACATTTCGAAAAATAATTAATCAGTTTGTTTTTTTTTTTTTTTGTAATAAAGTGGTTACTTTAATAATAACCTGTCTAATTTGGTAGTGGTGCGTCTGCTGTTGGCCCCAACTTGAGAGTGAATTTTGGAGTAATAGAAATAAGAGTTTGAGGAAATGATAAAATTGAGTTATTTAAGACGGTGGAGCGTGTCGCCAAGATTTAATTAAAAAGAAAATCAAAACTTAATCAGGTTCCTGATAGTGTAGGGTAAAATAAAATTTGTTTTTATTTGTCGTCGGAAAGTTTGTTTATGAATCGGGGCTTCAGTGTCTGTTTTATTCAAGTTGAAATAAACACGGTAAAGTAAAATCGCATAATTTGAAGATTAGAGAGTGAAATATGCAAAAACAACTCACCTAATTCCGGGCCACAAACTCTTGGAATAATTTCGAGAATGGCTGAACAGGAGGCGTCATCGAAGCAGAGTTGGCGCGCAACTAGACAGTTTAAAGTAGCGCCTCCATTTTTGATATTGGGACCTGAAACAAGAATTTTACATGTACGAATATCAAAAGGTTCATTGATAAGCAGTTTGGGGCTCCTCGTTATCTTACAAATGACGATCTCGACGTCGAGTCTAATGATGCGTTAACTATGGGGCGGCTTAACTTCCAACTTGCGCAACATTTTCATAATTCCTATTTACATTTCGTCTTTTACTCAAACAAATTCGCTATACGCGGCCGAATTTGATGCGTGACAATTTAATTATAAACCACTTTTATAATTTTTTTTCTTATAAGTACGCCTGCAAAACAAATTTGAAATTCTTTAAACATGCAAATATGTACAACAAAGGGTCTGTATTGTTGATGTTTCAACAGTTGCGAAGCTGGTCATCCATCATATATATATATATTATACATAAAGTACAAAAACAGCCTCAGGTAGCATACTTGCAGCAAGACCACATCACACACCAAATGATGTTGCGAGTTCAAGAGGAAACCACCTCAAAACTACCACTAAATTAATTAACAACTCTAATTTTACCCACTCATTAAAACATTTGTTCCACTCCATGCAACCTTTATTCGCTCAAGAACAAATCTCATATCTTCCTTCCATCACGATTAATAACTTAATTTACAGTGTCATACATCTACACTCTACTAAAAAAAAATCATAAATTAAGCAATTTGAAATTGAATTTGCTTTGATTCGGTTTTAAACAGGCTGTATATGTAATTGTAATTTCCATGTTAAGTTGGGAAAAAAAACACAAGAAAGTTCATTTTTATTACTCACTTCTTTGAGATTCAAATTGCTCGGAGCTATTCTTTGAAGAAAAGGAGGTGTATAAGGAAAAGAAAAGTTGGACTCTAAGAACTGAAACTCTTTTAGACAATAACGTCACCTGCTGATGGATCTGAACAATTGCATAATACAAATTTCTTGCGAAATACGGAAAATAATGCAACTTTTTCTAAAGTATCTTATCAGAACTTTATAGAAAAGAAATAAAGCCTTTGTAACTGTTTCCGAGCGAGCGAACTATTACAGAAACCTGCTTTTATAGATAATTTACAAAGTTTAATATTTTTATTTACTTATACAGAGTGGGTCAAAGAAATTGAACCCTTGAATGAAAAAGATGAATTTATGTTACCGTCAAAAAAATGCTGTTACATGAAATTCATCATTTTTATGTCGACTTAACTGTAGAGTGCTGTTACGCATTCGAAAGTACTATAAATCCTATAGTTCCTGACTTACCAACTTTATGAACGGTGTAATTTATTTTTATATCGTTGGATAGCTTCGATTTTTGCTCTCTTATAAAGATGTATGACACTCTCATAACATTTTAAACAGTTACGAGCACGAGATTTTGTGTCTTTTTATAAACATGGAAAATTCAAAAATATAGCCCAATTTATAAAGTGACAAAAGCATCGACAACACAAAATTAATAAATACAAGAGTGGTAATTTTCCTTTCTCTGATTCAGTAAAATAACGACGTTCCTTAAAAATTTATAGCGCACCGCTTTTGAGGTAATGTGCTCTACTTCGGTTGAAAGACAAATCTAATTCGATTTGTCAAGACCAATGTACAAAGTTGCCTGATTTATACCGTTACTTCTTATAAGTTACAAATACTGATAAAATTGAAGTTATAATAGTTATGTCTTTGCTGCATTACCCGTGGCTCGGAACGCCGCACCGTTCAAATATGGCTGCAATAAGAACGCTAAACTCAATTCCTCCATGTGCAAATTGGTTTCACTCTTGTTTGACCTCGCACCCAGTCAAAAGTTATACACTCAAATAATGGGCCGTTACACGAGTAACTTTAACGTTTCACAATCCTGTAAAGATTAAGGATGCTATTGGTATCTAGTAACGCATTTATTACTTCCGAACGTTCTTTATTGGGCTATTACTTTTCAGGGAAAGTTTAGTGCACCACTTTATTCAGATGTAAGTTTTATTAACAAGGACAGTTTTCAGGCACGTCACACATTTAGCTTTTTACTACTAGGGTATTAACTAGATTTTGTGGTGCAGTTATTTGTCTAACAAAACACTAAAGTTGAATATTTTATCACGAATATGAGTCTATTGTGTTGTCTTGACAAGAAAGGTGAAAGAAGACACGTGAGACAAGAGTCACCAATAATTGCCAGTTGTCTCGCTTCCATTAATCATAAGTTGTAGACAGAGCAACTCGATGTTTAGCTTCTGATTCTGAATAATTGCTTTATGTTCCGTGAAATTGATTGTGATCCTGTAAGCGGCCGAATCATCGGATGGGTAAAAAACACGACTAGATTGGATGGTCGATGGGTAATTGGGGGTGCTGGAAGAGAGTGGAGGGATGAGTTATCCCCTTCATAATGACAGGAAGCGAGTCGACTTGGATCAGGAGAAGTCGGGGGCCACGAGCGGTAATCTAACGGCCATTTAGACGGTCTCCTTATCATGGCATGTGGCCTCGTTCATCATGTTCTAAGGCACGTTCTGCGAGGCCAGGCCGCGTGGTTGGGACTGACGTCGCACCGGGAAAGCAAAATGCCCCGCAGACACTTTATTTCATCTACCGGAGCATTCATGCTAATTTTTCCAAATGGTATTTCCCACAAAAATCCAATTTTAGTCAGTTTCATGTTTTGATAATTACCAATGAAAGCTATTTATTGCAGTAGTAATAAAATAGGATGGGAAAAGCTAGTTTATTGGTTTTTGTTTTCTAATATATGAGATAAGGTATAATCAATGCGAGTTTCCCGCTTCGGGTTTATTGGGTCGGAGCGGGCCGGCATTTGAATTTTTTCCGTCGAAACGATAATCCTATCTGTCGGCAAGAGGTCGTTTAGAGCTGACGAGGTTATTAGGTATCAATTTCTAAGTGCGGTGATTGCGGCAAATTGGGGAGTGAACTCAAAAAATTACTCGATTAAAAATTTTCTCGTGCACATTTAGCCGGTGGGTGAAAAGTTTGAGGCTGATTTATTCGTTCCTTTAGCAATAGAAAATCGATTATCAGGTACACACAGCACTAACGACTGTCGGAACTGATAGAACCATCGACAAAAGCGCTTGTGTTGCATCGAAACGATTCCAGAAACGTGCTTCCGTGATTTACGGCCTCAGATGATGGAGCCAAGCGGCCAGTCCGGCAAGGCCGAGTAATGGCCCGCACGTCGGAAAGACGTGCTCACGTAACTCCATCACTGGGGACTGGGGGCTCACCACGGCTCGTGGCCAAACGGCAATCTGCTCTAACTGCATTAGGCGAGTTACAGTCTAGTCGCTTTGTCTACATAATTAACGTTATTTGCCTTTAATGATCAAAAATACGTCTTCTCGGACCCGCACTCTGACTGACGCTTTTTTAACCCTCGTTGGGTTCATTAACGACCCGTCGTTTTGAATACAATATCTTGTTTATCTATGAATTGCAAACTCGGGAGAATAGCGAAATAATTGCGTTAACGCCACCCACAGTAGCTCAACTGACCTAACAAATTTTAATGAAGCAAAATATGAAGATGACAGGATTTGGGTTTGATCGAATATATGCCATATATTTGGTATTATAATGCCGTATGCATATATACAAAATTTTTGGTCCGATGTGTGTCGAAAGAGGGTTGAAAAACACATACAATAAAACATTTCGAACATCACGCTAGGGACATTTAAGCATCATCAGGATTCTGGAGTGACCCTAAAATAACATATGAGTGTTCGTTGAGAGATCATAGCGATTTAAACATCGGTTAATGCGTTCAACAGTCTTTATTTAGAGAATTACGACTTCCTTTTATATCAAACGAATTTCGTACGAAACAATTTGCCATAACATTCGCTACGCTTCCGGTATAAAAGAATTGATTCCATTTTAAGATTACTGAAATTCTGTAAAACGAATTCTCCAGCTACATTGAATATTTATGTGAAAGGCTGCATACGTTTGTTTTAGTCTAACTAGTTTTCAGTTGTAGGCGACTTTATCAATCTCAGAAAATTACTTAGAACTTAAACGAAACTTGCGAAAATTATAAAATGTGTTATAAATTTTTAGTGTTATGAATTATTGCTGACATTAATATATAAAATTTTTCTTTCGTGCAATACTGTGACCTTTGGTCGCTCGAGAAACAGATGTGATCTAAGATTCGACGAACACATACGGTTTTGGCGTTTTTAATGGATTTATTGGTTATTAAAATGCAAAACGCAAACACAAATGCAAAACGTAATTGATTAAAACTTATTATTCCGGCACGATGCAAACGATATGGTCATCTAAATTTCAAATTTTTAATGACGATATTTTCACCAGTCTACGTAATGTTTCACGCCTTCACACCCCTTCACACGCCTACAAGACTTCGGATTTTAAATTGTTAAAACACTTGGACAAGTTTGAGATATGAGATTTTTATTTTTACAAATGTTACTGGATTTGGTTTTATGTAAAGACACGGTTAGTCATGTTTACGCTGTACACTTGACTGTAGAACCAGAGAGAAAACAATAAAATAGCACGGCAGAATGAAAATGGCTCATATGTACAACATAAGGGCGACATGAAGCTTGAAGAATGCAGGTTTACGACATTTGTCTAGCTTTCCTGTGTTACGGCAAATAATAGAAATGTTCGTGTTGAATTTAAAGTCGATATGTAGGTACAGTATGAGTCAAGAAAAGTGCAATCCACTTGACTTGAACGTCATATAATTTGATAGGCTTGGTAATACACTTTGTAGGTGCGAGAGTTGTGAAGTCGATTGCATCTGACGTTCAGAAGCGAAGCGATTTCTTTGAAGAGTTCCTGACCCTCGTCTGGAGAACAACATCGGATTGTTTTTAAGTAGAGTACGCTTCATTAAAACTGTGCTCATTAAATTTAGTGCTTATATACCCCATTAAAATCCGGTTGAAAAATAAGGCTGAAATACGAGAAATAGAGAGGGGTTTCTTTCCTTCGTGCTCACAATGGCATGATTACTGCAATATTGGTCGCCGCCATATCGAGGAGTCAATCTGGCTAGAGCAAGGGTTAGCCGATACACCTTACCATTAGCACAATGACCACTGGCCAAGTGACGGCAACGCTACCGCCATAGTCCCCTCACAAACACGCAAACCCGACAATTAACTCGCGATGTTCATTTTTCAAAGAAATACAAGCTACTATTTGCCGTTACTGTTACGCCACCGTTTCAAGTAGTAACATAAACGTTTAGCATGAGATTGGCGTTACAAAGAAAGCAACTTGTAAAAGCTGAAACACTACGAGAATGTCGTCTTTATGATTAATCCACGCCTCGCGCGACTTTTCTCATCACCGTACAGATCTGCAGGCTCATTCATTCAACAGACAATGGCCATAACTAACGCTTAGCCCCTTGAAGTACATCCAATTAAAGCCGCTAAATAAATTAATTAAATGTTTCAAGAAGTCTCAAAAATAGTTTGCGAAAGTATTCAATCTAGCCAATAGTAATTAAACGGATATTAAGGGCGCTTTGTACGCCACTTTTTATTCGTATTGAATAATATTTAGTTATCAGTTATGCAGTTATGTGAAAATTCGAAGATATGTCTATTTTGATTGAAATTTTTTAATTATGACACAACAAAGTGGAAGAGATTTGCGTGTGATAGAATTAGTCACGAAAATACACTATGTCATATAGATAATAGAGAATTTTATTCGAGGATAATACTTGTAGCTTTAACTAATCATACCTACAATTTATTATTTTGGCTTGTTTTTCCTATAATTATTACCTGCAAAAACGAAATAGCTTTTCACGACCAGATTTATAACGCCAGAACATAAACATGCAGCGACTTTAAAAATTTATTGTAGGTATTAGTCCTTCACATGAAACGATAGATACGCTTTGAAATTAATTAGTTGTGTGTTAGGCCCTCAGAAACCAAAAGTAAAAACAGTTTGCAAACTTTTGGCAAACACTTGAAACTTTCTCATTCAACGTGAATATAAATTATAGATAATTTTTATCATTATACATACATAGCTTAATAAATCTTATTTTAAAATTTATGTCAAAGATAAAAAACATAAAAAATCAGTTTATTCCTAAATAAACCCAGATTTAATAATGTACTATAAAAACAATTCTAATTGTTTTGCATAAATGTTAATTAATGCAATGTTGGCTGTTTTATGATTTTTATTACAAAATGAACTTAAGCAAAAAAAACTCCAAGATTTTATCTTCCCTTCACTTTTAACAGATACCCTAAAAATATCTAACGATTTCATTATAAAAACCTCACAATTAATTTCAGACTATCCATTATTTATTTAATTGAGATATCAGCTTTCCGCTCTTCAATTTATTTTTTTTAACACAGTTGTCTGATATTTACTCAACGACAATTTTTAATTTAAATATCCCGGCGCATCCACCAAAATTAATTAAGTATTATTTGTTTACAGTTTAATTGTCAGACGTGAAAGCATGCCTTATTAAAAAAATAAACAAATAAACAGTTTAATGCAGACTAAACAAAAATTGATTTTCAAAGTCATCCTATTTTAAAACTATGTGTGAATTTTGTATTAATTGTAGTTCCCGGTGCATTCACCATTTTTAGCACAGTAACTGTAGGTAATAGAAAACTAGAACGCACTATACTACTAAATTTAACACAAAAAACTAGTTACGTAAGAAAGCAATCAATAAATTTGATTGAGTGATAGACAAAAGCTTTCTTCTATGTTGTTTGATGGTTTTAAAAATAATTTCGACATTGGACTTGATTCATGTTGATTGAGGTACTATAATGTGTAATATATTTAATTTGACGTAGTCTAGGGCGTTAGCGGCCATTTTTGTAGGAAATGCACAATTCATTAAGAGGTCTAGTTCGGCATAAAGCTGAATATTTTGTAAGTATGTAATGTTTGAGTGTCGTGACCACATACACATGGAAGTAAAACACGCATAGGGTCACGCAAACGGCGACACGGAGCGTAATCATAGATTAGCGAGCAACCAACCCACTTCGCCTTGGATAGCACGTCAAAATTCTAAACGTTCCTAAATTTCTTGGAAAAATAACGCTGCAGCTGGGATTTGCATTTTTATTTTTTCACCGGCGAGACGCACCTAAAAATGATGTATGTGGAGAGTATTTTTTCGAAAGATTAGAGAAATTTCGTGTTGCAGCTGATCCATTTGCATTTTTATTGTTTTATTTCAATAGCACGTCATTTGTAAAATACATATGCACAGTGCCAGAGCTTGGCAAGTTATGGCAAATAATCTTGCTCACCGGAGCAGGAATATTTCGTATTTCGGGTTTAAAATGAAATTTCCAAAGAACACAGAGATATGCCAGGCATGAGAGGTAACGTGTATACGTTTTCAATATTAGTCGGTAATTTTTGGACGTTATTTTCCAGCCATTACACTTGCAAAGCGCTGTGCACATTTATTACGTTAACGATGGTTTTCAAATCATATCATGAACAACTGGACTGGTCTAAACATTTATATCCAGCCCAAATTAAACAAATTGACTTGTTCAGAAATTCCATCGATCAGGTCCTTATTTTCTCAAATGGTCATTTATTTTCATTAGAATACCTGTGGTCGTGCAATTTTTCCCAACCTACGTAAATACACTGACAAATTAAGCGCTCTTATAATATAAATCACCATAACTTATCCAAAAATGCGAGACTAATTTCAATTTTATTTAAAATCATTGCGTGAAACCCTCTCGACTGAAATCAATATTGCATCAAATTCAAATCGAAACTACAAACCGAAACAAACAGCAAACTGAAAGTTTCCTATTATAACGAAAATATTTGAAATATTCGAAACTTTACAAGATATTTTATACCCTCAAAATAAGCGTTGAAGCAGCGGATACACATTACGAATTCATTACACCGTTTTCGCCGCAGATCTACAAATATAACGACAACGATGTACACTTTCTTTACCGACAAACAGCAAGAAATTTGTCAAGCAAAGCGTTTTTGATAAATTATTTGACACCAGAATCTGGCTAGATTAAAATCAGATCTCTAAAAACTTGACCTCGACTCCACGACCTTTAACTCATTTGAATAATGGATGACTCCAGTTTTATCATTTGGACGGTCAATTACCTGATTATTTTACAAATCCTAACAAATATCAAACGATCACGATTTTTTATTTATTCTCAGCTACATTATGAATGATTTGATACGATTTATGGATTATTCTCTGGCCCATCCAACAATTTTAGTGTCAGCAAAGTTGTTTCTAAATGAATAAATTACGGGAGATTTGCCTTTGTGTAAGGAAAATAAGATAGCAATAAACAAACGCGGATGTAGGAATAGATTCGAGTTGACAGAAAATGGTTGGCACAAGATAACAGTTGTATAACAAAACTCTCGTCGTGGCTTATATGTCTACGAATCTGTCTATTGCCTTTGTAGCAATCAATATATTTCACCCCGAGCTTATACTGACCTCCCAATTTCAAATCTTGAGCGACTTGAAACGAAATTGCTTTATGCTCTTTCAATTCGAAGTGAATGAAATCTATCGTTAATATAAATATGCTGAACGAGAAACAGGCAGTTCTTTTCTGTAAAAAAGTTGATTATAAAAGTTGTGCGTAAAAAGCGGTGTTTTTGAGGAAATCAGGAAACGGGAATAGTTGATTTGACAAGTGAGTTAGTCAGACTTAGTTCGACCCGAGCGTAATAAATTGGGCGAGAAAATCGATCATGGACGTCACCCTTGAAGTGTCCGCACTAATAAAATTCGAGAAATATATGGTCAATGTCAAACAAGACAGGAATTTTGGGACGTAAGTAGGTCCTTCTCATCAAAATCGATCTCTATGTTTAGGGTTGCGCCGGTTGATACTGAATTAAATCAAATTTGCGAATTCAAGTTGTAAAACTCTACAAAAATGTTAAACGCGCGAAAAAGATCTGCTAATAAGAAAAGTTTAGCAGGAAAAGTGGAAAACTTAAATAGTACGTTTTAAAATGACCCTTAGGTCGTATTTATTCGGTTAGAAAACAATTCATTTTACTTTTAAATGCTGTATCACATGTAAATATGATTTGTACTTTGAAGCGAATTTTTCAACTTCTTGAAAAATTTTTCCTATAATTTTTTTATAAATATGCATGGGACGATGTCACTAGATGCTCAGACAGCGGCAGGGGAGTCTTCGCGACGTTTTTGCATCCGACGATATTACTTCATATTACAAAGTATAATTTGGCCATTAACTATTCTAACCATATGACCACCTATTCGACATTTCTCAAACTTATCGTTTGATTTATTTCAAGTCTTCTTTCTCGTTAATAATTTAGGCTTTAAGCGGCTTTCACACTTTTAAAACTACCTTTCCAATCAAGAAACTTTCGGAAAACTGATAATATCACCAGAATTTTTCAAACTAAATCGATAGTATTTGAAATATTTAAAACGAAAACAAATTACAGCCATTTATAACGGACGACCTGACGACTTTTTCGTTCCCCTAAACTGATTCAACTAATCTCCAAGAAAAACAATGATATTTGAAGAGCCCCTTGATAGGATGTCAATTTTGAGTTTACACATTAAACACTCAACGCTATTTATTTAACTTTGTAATTAATTACTGTGTCAATTACATCCGAAATTGACATAACCAGTTGTTAAATATAAAATAATAGTCAGCATGAGCCAAAGGAAATCCCAATTCCCACACAACGATTTTGAAAATGTGTATGACAAAAAACGCAAATTATTCGGCGATAAAATATTAATTTGACTGCGTTTAGGACATAATAGAGTTCTCTGAATAGAAAGTTTGAGAATGCCATGTATTGTTATGGTAAAAGAATTGTTGAAGTAATGAAGTTGGTGTCGCTTCCGGAGGTGTTCGGAAAAAGTGGTTTTGTTATAATAAGCGACGGCTTACGCAACTTATTAAAACAGTGTGCTTACGCCACTGCTTTAATACACGGCACTCATTTGCAACAAAAATCGAAGTGAACACGAAAAGCTCGCATGACTAAGTAAAAACCTCTCTTAGAAAACGGTCTTTAACCACAGCTCTGGGTTATTTACAACCCTGAAGTTGATTGTAATGAGAAATCACATGTACCCTTGTGAAATAATGAAACGTTCAAAAATTACTCGCACAATTATCACCCAACAACTTTTTTTTTACTTGTAGGATTGTTTTTTACGTTATTTTATTTGCCTTACAAATTCGTTCTATTGTTAGAAGTATTGATATTTTCAAGCCGGCTCAATAACGGTTCATTATAAAAGAACATAAATTAATTTATAATGCCGGACTTATCGATCAACACCCGGAATAGCATAAGTTGGTCACTACGTCATTTCCTTGCATTTTTCTCGAGTGCAGAATGCGCCACAAACTTTTTTTCGATTTATCCGGGTTAATGCCCACCATTGGGATTTCCTAAATCGTAAAAGATAGACCTTCCGTTAAATGAAGAACAGTTGGACATTTCCAGGCTTGTTGTAGATACAAAAGAATGTCCTAAACGTATTCGCCACTCTAGATCGTTTCCTTCCTTTCTTGTTTTTCAAATCTCCGATAACTTGACTTGATCCCAAATAAAACAAAAAAACTTGTAAAGGCAGAGATTAAACAGCGCACATTTACCATCTTCTGGCTATTATTTACGCACAAACGACTTGGATGCTTGTGCTTGAAGACATATTACCTCTTTTAGGATACCTTATAAAACGTGATACTCCTGTTTAACTTGCTATTAGCATCAATCAAACCACCTCCGTTATTTGCTGCTCGATACATAAACCAATATTATCACAAATTTTTGGAGAAAATAAATCACAGGTCTTGTTTTGTATTTTACCACTTGTTTTCCCTTCAAAACCACTAAATCGGGATCAGTCATGAAGATCACAGGTGAAAGTTGTTAGCGCGGTTTTATGTCTACTGCAAGTTTTATGACTACTAAAGTCCATCATGATGAGTATAAAGACAATAAAAAAATGAATTGTTTGTAATGAAAAAGGCCTTTTTTTTGTAATTTTGTTGACGGTAAAATGAAAGGTTTTACAGTTAAAGTAAAATATTTGATATACATACATTCGTGATGCGTTCTCCAATTCAAGTCAAATTGAACTGCTTGCGAAAAAAGTGGTCTACGAGAGGTTATCGCTACCTTACTTTTTCTTATCGAAGATAACAAAATTATTTATTAGAGAAACTCAAGTCTCTTTACTCTTTACTTAAAAAAAAATTGGTTGATATTCTTGTCATTTATGTATTAAATCGTGACTGGTATTATTGGAAAAATGTAATAATTTAGCAAAGCTCATAAACAAATATCGATCGCTTAAATTGTACATTAATACACAATAAGTCGTCATGCCAACTGTGATAGAACCGATATGCCTCTAAAATATTTAATTAAATTTGCGCTTAATTGAAACTAAAGTATCAGTTAATGTAATTAAGTTAAATATTTATAAAAATTCCACAAAGAATAAGGTTTGGTATTAAAATATGGACCGTAAAAGGCTTTCTTTTTATTGAGAAATTTTCCCCGATCTGCAAAACTGGTCTAATTAAAATTTGTTTAGAAAGCGGTAGCGTGGGAAAATGTATTCCTTAGTATTCACCTAATTTTTTGCAAGTAGAATTTAAGAGACTGCGAAATAAGATAGTATTTTTGCAACGTTTAAGAGAATTGTAAAAAATCAAAAAATAAAGTAGGCAAAAGCCGTAAATACGAGAAGTTGACATTTTACTATGATAACATTGCATCCCTTCCAGTTTTATGCGTTTTGGCAAGATGACAATAAGAAAATTCGCCTTGTATTTTCTTGTTCAAGTTTGAACGATCCGCCAGTTTTTTTTCCTCCCCCAATCCTCTCGAAGCGACTTTATTCTTTTATATTTCATCATCGAAACGGCTATCGAGTATGAGGTTAATGGAAGCTCGATCATTCCAATAAAATGTTTTTGATGGGCCATTCGACAATTCTATTAAACGCTAACTGTAATACAATTTTGACCAAGGTCTTCAACAGTTTAATTGGCTACAGCAAAAAGTTATTAATTACGTGTCTAAAGTTCAATATGTGCCGCCCGCAACCGACAGATTTTCATTCGTTTCAGATTTTATTTCACATAGTTCACTAACAAATAACTCCACTAACCAACCATTTCTTTAATCACATTTCGTGGCAACAAATAGATTATCTAAATAAAACTGAAATTTTTTAAATCAAATCTACAATTTTCTAAAAATTTATTCAAATTAGTTTGCGAAGGCCGTAGGTGATAAAAGCAAAGTTAAGTAATTATGCATGTATTAGTTGGACGTTAATCGATTTTCTGCTTGCACATGTAATTAAAAATTACGTGCAGATTTTTTTAACTACTTTGTGGCCGACGATTAAACCCATATCGTGCAAACAACTAGTTTTAACATTGTCGATTTTTATTTATTGCTAATAAACAAAGTTTAAACTAAATAAAAAATAATAGAGGCTTTATAGGACTTTGACCAACAAAGTGTATCACGTGCAAGTGGGTTTTTAAAATTGAAGAATTAATGCAAATAAGTTTTATGACCTACATTGACGTCGCGATAATTTTTATTTTAAAAGGTTTTAAATTTCCCGCTTGTTGTCCGACTTGGCGGAAGTTTAAAACTTCTAGATTGCTCCTATGTGTTTAAAAAATGTTTTATGCGTCTTGGGAATTGCTGAAAAGGCAGAACGAATTTTGTTTTACACAGTACGCATAGCAATGTTATGAAATCGAGCAAATGTGTACTTAGAAGAGTGGTCGTACGTGGATTTTATATAATACCGTGTTGTGTTTTATTTTAAACTGTTGACAATCTGTGTGTAATATTAAACTATAAATCTCAGCATATGATATGTGTAAGTAGCATTTCCGGTGAGGCAAATTTTATTTGCTCTCAGTTACATTATTAATTTAAAACCACAAAATAATGATTTTGGGACGGGTTTCAAATTGAAGAAATTTTATTAGTATGACTTGTAAAAAGTAATGAAAGTCGTGGAAGTTCCCAAGCTCAATGGATGACACGTTTTGCAAGGGTTGCTTGATATCCAGCCGCGGTTTGACAGAATGCTTAACGATTACACGAATCCGTTGTAAGGAAAGCAAGAATTTGCATGTGCTCAACTAAACTGAAGAGCTTCGTGTCTTAAAATATAGGGAATAAGGTCAAGTTTCATTTTCATCAAGTGATAAACCCGTGTTAAGTGAGATAATGCCAAGGATTTTTTTCAGTGAGAATACAACTTTGTGTTTTGTTGTAAATTGTAAACTAACGTGCCCTTTAATTAATAATATAGTACGGCTGTTTCGAGAACAAGTAACTCTCAAGTGAAACAATAAAACAGAAACATAATCGTGTATCAACTTGCATGTTCTGCCACGACAAGACAAAAGCCAAAAGTCACATAACCCATGAATCCTTTGAGACAACTTGTCTTTAAAATATTTCCAAAAGTAGAAATAAGCTGACCCTCATCTCTTGTCGTTTTTTTGTTTTCGATTCAATTTCTACAGATTATTTGTGGGTCTATTGACCTTCAACCGAATTTCATATCAAATGACCACTCGAAAAATAACTTTTATCTAGATACTGCACTAAACAATATTTTAGCATCTAGATACAAATCGTAACAATTAAATTACTTTCATGTATGTGTGCATGGAAACAACTCTTTAAATACTCGTAATGATGCACTTCCAACTTGACTAAGTTATAACAACGAACTTATAAGTGTAATACTGTCTTAGAAGTTTATCCAGAATACATAATATTCAGCAAATTATCTGAGCTTGTGTTCTTGCTAGATTTACCACTTCGGGAAAACATCAACTGTAAACAACCATACTTATTGATTGAATTAACTATTCGTCTAGTTTTAAACAAAAAGTGAATGAAAATTTCTTCAGCCGTTGGTTAAAGATTTAGACAAAAGACAGTGAATAGCAATAGAAACTGAAGTCTCTTTAGTTTCGGTAATTGTTCAAGAAAAAGTAAGAAAGACCGGAAATTCATTAAACTCAGCTCAATAAAACCCACAGCGTGTTTTTTCAAAGCCCAGGACGTACCATATTTATTTTTACGAATGGGGAGAGCATTAGTTCTGTTAAACTTATTCCAAAATGGTTGTTGCTACAAGTTGTGAAATTTGGTGGCTAAGCAAATATTTGAGTTGAATTTGAAGCAATATCTCTGTTTATATAATTCCGATGCGGTTTTATGAACATTAGAATACTCGTAATTCTGGTCGATGTGAGAATAAAAGATTTTTCAAGATTTATGTACCTATAAGTAAAAACGTGTTAGATAAGTACAAAGGAGGTAACCCGTGACTTATACTTTGAATATTTGAATAAAAGAAATATGTTCTCTGCTTGATAACTTAGTTGAGAAACTGTTTTCGAGACGATTCAAAAATTTTATTCAAGCATCTCAAACTTTTTATATAGAAATGTGAGAAGAGTGCACCGGCCGTAATCTCAATTCCTCTACTGCGGTATCAGATTTCTCGAACTGATAAAGTTCGTATTGTATTTATTTTTTTTCAAAATAAAAACAAATAGTTCAAGTGAGCGACATCATACCTTCATAACTTCCATCCACTTCACTTCATAGTTAAATTAACAAAAAGCAAAGTGCTTGCGAAATAAAGCTTTTAGTTAGGATTATGTTTTAAATAACCTTTTATTTTATTAAGTAATTTTCAATTGCTTCAAACATGATAAACAAGCATTTATACGAAGATTGTAAGGTCTAGTGTTACACTAAGAAAATTGCTTTTTGAAATTTTTTCAAACACCTCACTTCTTTTTTGTCTGAAACAGACTTGAAAGTCCTTAATTGGTCGTCAACATTAACTTTGAATGCCCTGAATAGTGTTGTTTGCTAGTAGTTTTACTAAATACTCAGTGTTAATAATCAGTTAAATAAAAAACGTTTTTGAAGCATTTTGACATTTATTTCTTGACATTTGACATTTTTTATGTCTGTTTAATGATACTGATGATCTTGTATATGTTTTTTACAATTATTTAGTAAAGGTACAAAAATTTTGCCAATAAAAGCCACAAATAACATTGAATAAAATTACAATTTAGGACACAGCTTCTTTCTTTCCTCTTCTAATAGACTGTAGCAAAAAACTTGAAAAATTATTTTTCCAACAGAAAAGTGCAAAATTTAAACTTTCATAACTTCGAAATTTTTATAGATAAATTTTTTTAAACATTTTTTCCATGTTCTTGGCATCTTACTTTATATGACATTTTTCTCTGAGGCGCGAGTTCTGGCGCATCCTGTATAGCAAAAATCCACCAAAGAAAAAAGTAGTAAGAACCAGAAAAAAAGTGCCTTTTTACTTTCCTTATCTTATAAGGAAAGTATTGTAATTGGCTGAAATTTGACCTAGTCAGATTTTTACATTTCTGGGCGAATTATAGCTTCAAGACACCAAAAAAGTTGGTTTGGGCCATTGGGTCGTGTGTGTGTGTGTCTGTCTGTAAACAGCATATCTCGAGAACGATAAGAGTTAGAAACTTTAAATATGGTATGTAAGTTACATGTAGCAAGGGGACGTAGCACGAAACAATTGGTAAAAATCGGTCGCACCGTTCGGCCGCAAAGACCAAAAGTTAGCCGTGTAGCGGTCGCAAATATATATGATTGAAGATACAATAAATTCATGGGGATGCAAATTATTTAGAATCATGAAATACACCTTATTAAAGAGTAAAATGTTATAAAATAATAATAATATGATCTATTTCGCGTGTAATCCGGCAGGTGGCAATAACGCAAAGGTTAGGTTTGCTACTCGGATTTCCAACACTAAATTATTGTCGTTAGAAAGTTTTCCAAATAAGTAGGATAAAGAAAGTGATGTGATGTTCACACCAGATTTTTTAATTAACTTTTAATAAACATAACTTTCTGCTGGTTTCAATTAATTTTAATACTGGTTTTACACAGAATATAATTTCTTGATATACGTACAAAATTTATTTGTAATTGAGGGTAAAGTTTTTGTGGAGCAACGTGTTTGTAGAGTGATTTTTTTGTTGTAAAAAATATGTTGAAGATGTGCGTTAATTTCAGGGCGAAGTGTATTTATATACAAAAACGATTTTGTCTGTCAATTATTTCGTGGGATGTGATCGGAAAATGGAATAGAATTTGCCAGGAGGCGAACCGCTCTTGAACAAGCGATTTATAGATTTTTTGTTTACTTCGTGGGGTGCAGGTGGACACGTGGTGTGCGGTAAATCGATGTTGCATCGAAGACGGTTTTGGGCAAATAGAGTGATATATGCGACGGCCGGGAAGGGGTGGGTTAAGATAGATGGGAGCGGTGGTAATTGTGACGGATGACCTCACCTGGACGCTGGGTGGAGGCCGGCGTCGAGGAGGTGGCTGCCGTCGGCTGGGGCAAGGGCAGGTCACAGCACTCGCGTTCGGGGAACTCGCTGGAGAGCACCAGGTCCGCCGCGGCCAGCAGCCAGAGGATCGCCCCAGCACCGCACATACCATTGGTTGCTCACATGTGGCGAGCGTTGCGTTACGTTACGCTGCGGTACACACGGACACTACCGGCCACGAAAAACTTCGAGGAAGCAGTGAACAGCGAGGACGAGGATCAGGCAGGATCCTGATCGCAGCGTGCGCCTTGCGCCACCACGCCACGAGGTCGGTCCGGCGCAACCCGCCTCCCCGTACAACCGCCACCCCCGTACAACTTACTACATCCATCTTGTATTCAAATCGGTACTGACGGTAAGGGATTACCGACCCATTGACGAAACTGACGGATCACAAGCCACCATTGATCATAAATAGATCGCATCTGATCGAATAGAACCAACTTGCGAAATTCTATCATTTTCGCATTAAACTTACCGAGCACGTGGTTAACGATGACGTCTAGAAATCGCTAAACACACGGCCTTTATTTTCGACTTCAAATCTCACAAGGCCCAAACATATTGACGGAATTACATCTTCCAATAATCCAATTTTGCTTCCGATTATAACTAACGAAATTTTTATCTTAACCGTCACGTTATCGACACGGTATGCAAACTACCGCCAAGGGTTCTCACTATACCAAATATATTCATAACATTTAAAATTTTTACATATAGCTTACTACACTCTTGCAATATATAAACCGACAGGAGCGGACTTTTACTAGATATACAGAGTAATTCACCCAAACTGACAAAATTCCATACAACTCACAAAAGTATAGATAAAAAAACTTCATTCACAATTTTATAAGAATCGTCGTCGGAAATTGTACGGCTAATAAAATTATCAGAAAAAAAAATAACAAAAAAAATTAAAAAAACAAAAATTCAGAAGTAGCAGAAGGTAGTACCGAAACATAAAAGCGAACGTTTAAAACGCAAACTTAAGAAAGCAAGATCATTAGATTGGCTAAATGACTTTAAAAAGTAAGAATTTTAAAACACCAAATAGGTAATATAAACAAAAAGTATAACTGAGAAAATTCGTAAATGGTAGGCTCAGGCAGTTTAAAAAACGCAAAACGACATAATATCAAATAACAAAAGTAATTAAAGTAAAAATATAATAAACAATTATAAAAGTATATTGAAAACAATCAAAGACATAAGCGTAGGAATGTCACAAAATACAGGATGTGTCAGAAATCGCGCACCAGAGCAAAATTTCAAGTAAGATGAGAAACATGGTATCTGCTAAAAAAATTGACATTTATTTTTTGACATTTGACATTTTTTATGTCTATTTAATGATACTGATGATCTTGTATATATTTTTTTTTATAATTATTTAGTAAAGGTACAAACATTTTACCAATAAAAGTCATAAATAACACTAAACAGAGTTACAATTTAGAATACAGCTTCTTTGTTTCCTTTTCTGATAGCATGTAGCAAAAAAACTTGGAAAATGATTTTTCCAACAAAAATAAATAGAGTGCAAAATTTAAACTCTCATAACTTGGAAATTTTTATAGATAGAGTTTTTTAACAATTTTTCCATGTTCCTGGTATCATATCTAACATGGCATTTTTTTCCGGGGCGGGAGTCTGGCGCACCCTGTATAACACATAAGCGTAAACCATTGGAATTCAAAAAATACCTTTCTTTATTTATGTTTAAAGGAAAAACAATAGAGCGTATTAAAAGTATCGCAAACATAAAAATTAAAATAGACTATGCTCTTGCTATAAAAAAATATATTTGGCAAATGTATTTTAGAGTTTTCTGCATTAGGTGTTATATAAATTTATTTATTGATACTGAATTAAAAAAATAAACAGTGTTTTTATTGTAACTGTAAAAATAAAAAAAATATATAAATAAGTGAAAATCTTTTTGTAGAAAAATATATCATATATCCGATTTACATAAAAACGACGCGTAATAACATCATATACAATTTATATTCTCTTTGATATTGCTTATATTAAATAAACTACAAATTTTTGCCTAAAAGTTTCTATCTCTGTATCTAAAGTTTCATTTAACTTATTTTGTATTTTATTCATTATTGATCACAACTTTTTTTTCGTTATTACTATCAAATGTCAAATTAAGAAAGTCATTGTCTACCGAGCTTGGTGAAAATAATGATAATCAGTGAAATCTTCTACGTTTATAAGCGGACACCGACGGTGACATGCTTTTTGTCTGGTTAATAGAGGTGTCCTCTTAAAAGAAATAAGTGTACATAAACACAAAATAAAATAAAAATTCTTAAAAAAATAATAACATAGTATTTGATAGGACTTTTTGACGAAAACTTCAAATAATGTAGTTTCCTTCTTGAAACGAGTAAATCTATAATTAAAACTTCATTATTTTGACTCAGTGGAAAGAAAAGATAATTTTTCTCTTGATTTTGGACTTATTTTTTGGAATTGTTTTTCTCAGCGTTTTAAATCCCACCACATTGGCGGTTTTATTTTTTTGATAACCATGTGACTTTGACGAATAAGTTTACGCAAGTTAAATAACAAAAATGTTTGTGAAAAACATAATTTTAATAAATGGCAATTTTAAAAAACAGCTTTATGATAAAAAATACAAAGTCAGTTTTAACAAGAACAATCATTATTCAATTAATTAATTAATTTTCAAAGTGACATCGTTGTCAAAAAAATAAACTGGAGATTTGAAAATCAAGAGAAAAATTAACTGTTTTTCCTACTGAATCAGAATAATAAAGTTTTAATTACGGATTTGCTCGTTTCAGGTTAAGCAAAAATTGTTATTCCTTTGAAGTTTTAGCGTAAAATCAAAGATAACATTTTTTTTTCTTGTTGTAAACTTGATCCGGGGACATACTGTTTCTTTATTGGACAGTCTATTTTTTCCTCTAAGTACTTCTTCTTTAACTTAATGCAAGTAGTATTTATATGTAGGTAATACATAAGAACACAAAGATGGACGTAATTTCACCGCTGCTGAAGTCTGAATCTGAATATATGTGATTCTCCGAATTTTCTGACGGTTAGTCATAACAATAACACACGCGCGCATGACATGCTGTCTGCTTAAAGAAGAGATTTTGTTTTTAACGTTCCCCTCGTCCGTTTATGACAGAGTCCGTTTAATAGGGGGACAACGCCATTTGAAATACATTAGCTCAAAAAGGGGCTAACAGGGCTAACAAAAATGTCCGTTTGACAGAGGGGTCCGCTTATAGGAGGTGTCCGTTAAGAGAAATTTCACTGTATTTAAAATTTAAAGTTGAATAGCGTTTTTTTATCAGGCAATATCTCGGTAACTGAAAAACTTTTACTGGAACTTTTTTTTCACTATTCGTTTTAATTGGGCAAAAATTATCATTCCCTAAATTTATGTGTATAAGTTAAGATTCACCTTGAATAATATACTATTATTATTAATAGTAAAAAAGTAAAAATAACAAAATCGAGATCAAGCAAGCAAAAACGTCTTAGTTGACTAAAAATGACTAAAAAACAATTAATAAAATAGCTGACAAAAATCGTTTTAATTAATAATGTAATTTATTTTCAATACTCGCTCAAAATTAAAGAGAAAAAAATACATTTATTGCAAAAATCACGTGGCATGATAATGATGTGAGCTAAAACTTGCATATTTAGCAAGCAGTTCTCTGATGAAACGTTGAACGTAAAAAGTAGTTTTAAATGTTTCCCTTTGAACAAATATTTGTAGTTAATTAAAAACTTGCCCATATGAAAACAATTAAAATTTCGTTTATATCCATACACAATAAAATAAAATATTATTTGTAGTAGTACATTGTTGCAGAGGTTGTCTCTTATCTAAAATTTTCATTGATAACTCGTACACTGCATCACAATTGAAGCGGATCACATTTTGTTAAATAAAACTGTATTTATTTATATTCACTGATATTTTGGATTTGCAAGACAAATTCTCTTTTACATTTCAACCAATATTATGCAGTTTTAACCAAATTTAATTTAAAATTTGTAATAACCCAAAAATTCTATAAAAATGGCTTGTTACAAAACACCAAATTAAATAATTTAAATACATTGCAGAATTGTCACCTTTGTGAAATACAAAATACTGAAATGCAGCTCTAAAAACAAGAAAAAAAAGTGGTTAATCCTTCATATGCCAAAAAATGATAAAAAGGAAGAATTTCTGAAATATGAACAAATTCAAATCAATGCTGCGTTTGCATAATACAAAATAAATCGCTTTTTGCTAATGATCCACTTTAATTGTGGCGCAGTATAGTAATTCAGTTATCGATTTTGATGGGTTAAAAAGAAAGATGTGAATAATTTGTAGAGCGATTAACGGAATAGAATAATGTTTATCGGTCTGGTGATTGGGAATATCGGTGTTGAGTTTGGGGTCGCCAGGACGAAAGGTTTAAGCGGGTGCGTGATCGAGAAGACGTCGCGTATTCTGAGCTTGTCCGGCTTGTGCCAGGCGGTAAATCGGATTATCTAGTATCGATACAGTTTAGGGGTCAAAAAAGCTAATCTGTATGAAAAAGCTTTTAGCTGCCTACTTTCCAGACTTAATTTACGCTTTGTATGAAATGTGCGTTTTTTCGGCAGGAAGTTGCCGGAACAATTAGGCAGTGCGGGGTGAATGGGTAATGAGCCCCAGTCTATCGACTCTCTCAAGCCCTCGGTGCATTATTAAAAATGCATCGGATTTGGTGCACGAAACCACCCACTTTCGACTTTCTTCCAGCTCTTTGAATTTGTTGTATTTCCCAAAATACAGTTGCAAATTGCAAGTTAGATTAAATGCGAACAAAAAAGTCTTCTACAGTTAAGACGACTTCACAGGGCGACAAAAAAAAGTCATGTCGTGGCAACTTGACAAATTATATATCATTTTGTTCGTCTCAGTGAAACAAATCAAATGCACTAACAAAAATTTTTAAAAGTCCACACACTTTAAACTAAATATTTTTTTTCCGATTTAAATGAATTTAAAATACTTTAACCATTCTAAAGGGATTGCCTTGTTCTTTAGAATGATATAAAATTTGAGATTGAATATTGGCAAACTTTTCTTAGAACAGTGTTCGAAGGAAAGTTCTAGAACCTCTTTGCTCAATGATCAGTGGTCATTTTAACAACAAAAAAATTCTTTATTTGCTTTAATTAGTACACAGGTACTCTTTATTTGTTTTAAGTAAACAAACAGTTTTTGTTTATTCTAATTAGAACAAAAAAGGTACAATTGACCATTTTTAAGCAAAAGAAGAGTCTTAAAACAAATACTTTTATAAAAATGAAATTTTAAGTAAGATTAACATGCATATCTCCTATATGGCGCAATACCTGAATAACAAACCTTAACTTCAAAAAATAATATCTTAAAAACTACTCGGTATATTATTTCAAAAATTTGGATTCTTACTAATAAAAAGATGCTCTACATGATGGTGACGAAGAAAAAGTAATACTCGTAGGGTTTTTCTTAGATTACTTCGAACTTTATGGAACACTGTTCGAAGAAAAGGTTGCCAATATTCAATTTCAAATTTTATATCATTCTAAAGGGCAAGGCCATCCCTTTAGAATGGTCTTTACTTGAAGGAAGTCGACCTAATAGTTATTGAGTAATGATTTTTTAAAGTTAAAATATTTTAAATTCATTTAAATTAGAAAAAAATATTTAGTTCAAAGTGTGTGGACTTTTTGAAATTTTTTTAGTGCATTTGATTTGTCTCACTGAGACGAACAAAATAATATTAAATTTGTCAAGTTGTCACGACATGACTTTTTTATCGCCTTTTGTTATTCCTTCTATTTTTTCCTCCCCCTTGGTGACAACACAAAATTTTCTTTTAAACTGAAGCTTGTAGTATTTTTTCTGAAGTTATTAGTGTGAAGTAACGTCAAAACTCTCTGTGACTGTTGGTGTGTGCGAAGTGCGCTCTTTCGGGCCGTTTCGGTCGTCTTCAATTGTTAATGGATTTAATCAGCGGCAGTGACCGTTTCTGTCGAACAGATTGTCGCTCAGATTTACTCGTTCGGCGACCAGCGAACGGTCATTTGTTTTGTTCTGCGTTATCAACTCCTCTTCGGGTCGACGGGTGCGCGTTGGTTGCGTCCAGAAGACCGAAAAGTCGGACCTGGCCGTCGGCGAGATGTGGGCTGAATGTGTTCTATTACCTTCACCTCTCTGCCAAGATTTATCGATTGTGGCTCTTTTGTTCAAGACTTGCAGTTGAACCAATCACAGCTGCTAAGAAATAACAGGTTTAGCTAGCCCGAAAGTATCCAGACAGGTTTAGAGGCCACCATCGGTAGTTTTCGCCCAAAACCATAATTTAACTAGCAAAATTTAATTTATTAGTTAAATTTGAACAAAGGCCTGAGTGGAGAATCGGAAACGTTTGTCCATGTCACGTCCACGTCCAGCGCTATCAAAGTTTTTTAAATGAAATTTCTAACGTCACAACCAAACTCCAAAAGAACATCACCCCCGATTGTAAGAGCAAAGATTTCAACTTCGCTTCTCATTCTTATCGCAATTTTGCAATGTAGGTCGAGATGTTTCTGATTTCATATTTATTCACATTTAGTTTTTCGGTAAAGTTACAGAATTGTGAAACATAACAATCGTGATAAATTACAAAACACACGACATAAGATTATTTATCGTTGGATTTTAATTATTCATGTCGTATTTGTCGATAAAGTTTTTTCTTTTAACCCAAACCGAGCTTATAGGATTGGCGTAAGTGATAAAATGTTGAAGTAGGAATACTGATAGAAAGGAAACGATAGATTTGATTCATTTCTCACGACGGCAAGAGTTATAGTCTTTTCGAATGTTTCACACATTTGATTATTTATTTGTGAATTTTACTGCACAAGACAGCACAAACAAGGTTTGGTGATTGTTGAACGAATTAATAGAAGATATTCTTTATATCGTCACAGTGTGTAGAAATTGAAAACGTGGATAGGTGGTCTCCTCGTTGACTTTATTTTTATGACTTCTTTTATGAGGTCAAATGAAACAAGCTGCGTATGTCTGACAGGAAGCGTACAAAAGGTCGTTGTGTTTAGTAATTATTTGCATACACCTACGGTTGAAATGTCACATTCTAACCGCAAAAATTTATTATTTGCCTGTAATGTGGGAAATAAATTCAAATAATATGAGAGCACGGCTAAATATCTCCATCAATTTGTTATAATTTAATGACCTGTTTAGTTTGCGATATTTTTGCTTTAATGAAAGTTCACAGAACGGTTTTCTAGTTTTATGACGTTCTGTGCAAAGAAAACGTAATATGTTGGTGACAATGTTGTTAAATCGGTAGCATTGGCAGCGGATGTTTAAAATTTAACGCGCCCTGTTTAATTCATCGATTATGTCTGGCTCTGCCTTCTCTCCACGTTGACTAATTAGTACTTGCTAATCGATTAATATGAATGAGTTTAAAGGACAAATAAGATTTTTGAGAGAAGTATCGTTGATTTATTTGAGTTGAGTTAATTAGTATTTTTATCATGTTAAAGGAAATTTTTCGAAGAAGCAAGCTCATATAAATTGAAGGAATTGGATCATTTCGGGATATTAGTGAGCGCCACCTTTTTGTCCGTTTGTAGTTTCATGTATAAATTTACATTTACTTAGTGCGTATCAAATTCGAGTTGTTTAAAATTTAAAGAAGATCCCAGCAGCGCGCATAAGCCCGGAAATAGAAGAATTCATATATAAATAAATATTTAGACCCTGGTTGTCCTTAGTCCTAACTCTGGCAAAGTGGAGCATATCTTTTAGCACTTGCCCTGTTGTCTTTCGAGTATAATGCATGCCTGGGCTTGACAGCTGAATTATTCTGCTGGTATTTATAAAGCAACTAAGCCGCCTCGAAAAGTCCATGCTCTTTTTTGCTACAACTTTATTCGTTTTTCTCGAGGCGTGTGCGAAGTATTTACTGTTGTTCGCTCCTGTTTGTAATATTTCTCTTTTACACTTTCTTCGCCCTATTTGGCAGACGATTTGGCCCGCCATCCCCGAGATGATCTAAATACACAACATCAAACAAATTCCGCATGATTTCCTCTGTTTTAACAACCTCACGCAACCCTTTTATTTAATTATTCATCGTATAGTGTGAAGTATTAATAACAACTCGCCTCATCCCTTTACATGGACAAATGCTTAAACATCACAGATTAAAACTTAATACTCGCGGCTGAAACATGTTGAGCTATCACATACGAAACGAGCAGCACTCCAGATAATATTATTTGATAAAAATTTCTTGCTAAAATCTTATTTCAATGAAATACATAAAACGTACCGGCATTTTTTATGCCCTTTGGGACAAATTTAACTTCTCAAAGTTTAAACATCTTCCTTGTTTTCCTCCCGTCTTTTTCACGAAGTATTACCCAAATGTCCCGATTAATTTTAACGACTACAGTGCAAACATCAAACCTTCTTCCCTGCAATAGATCTAGTTTACAGCCTTATCAAATATATATGCACTTTGTGTCAACACATTTTACATTCCGGAAGCTCTCTAAGTGTCAAAGAAATTTCTCGCTGGAGACAACTACCAGGACCTTTAACAAAAAACACGTGAAATGTGAATCAAGTTTTGATAGAAATAATCGGAGTGTATTAGAGACAGTGAGTACAATTAATAATAAAGGAAACTTAGCTCTTGGGACAGGTAATAGGCTCTTGGGATAGTGATTTAATTTGTGGATTGACTTGAGGAATGAGGAATGGCATGCGGTTGAATTAGCGCAAGTTAAGTCAATAGTACGTGGACATTTAGCAAGAGAATAGCGTGTCAGTTAATTTGGACAATTAACCGTGCGTGAGAAAAAGCCACTTGACAAAGGCAGCAGCACGGAGAAAAAGTAAATCAGATTTTTAACTAGGAAACATATAAGAAAGCTTAAAAAAAAACAAGTTAAACAGATGAATGAATTTAGTGTTGCAAGGTAAATTTTCGATGGCAAAATGATTGAATTAAACGAAATAAAAAAATAAATAAAAAAAAAGAAAGAAGAGAAGGCATAAAACTCGTGTTACGCAATTTGTTGCGGCGTGTAAACAATTCAAGAGACAGCAGTTTTCGGATGTAATTCTTGCGGCGTATTGGGGTGAAACCATATAATTGAAATATGTGATAGGATATACCATAAGCAGAAATAAGAGTATGTTCCAGGAAAAAGCGGAAAGCGGAAGCAGAGGAAGGATTTCTTAGTTCCGAGTGTATAGTCCAGACAGAAAAGTATCCGCATGCAAATAGGATCGTCACAGTTGAGTGTTGCTATGGATACTTTGCTTCCTCTATTTCATAAAACACGATGAAAAACGCACCGAAATCAAAAACGCTAACAATTCATTGCAAGACATCCTTGCAAATATAATAAATCATACACTACGACTATACAAATAAACAGCCGAGGCAGCTCCGCATTTTATAAACTGCTGCTTCGGTGATATACTTTATTTTCGCTCTAACGTTATTTATAGCGATTTCCATTGTTTCCGACTAAACTCGGTATTACCAATCACATTTCCCTCCATTCAACTAGATTTTTATATCGGTTCCTAAAGCAAATACAAATCGAAATTAATTTTTACTAATTTATGACTTGAAATTGAATAAGATTTGAGAAACTGAACCATCTTCCAGTCACTAAATAAAAAACTTTCTGTATTCAATTATTCCATCAGAAGCTAAACGAAATTTCATCTACACAACTGTCAATTATGTGTCCTTAGCCAAGTCTCTGGAACAATAACCCAGGCCTTCGCATCTCACTTTTTCCATTCTAAAATGTATCCGAATTTTCCTTCAGATAAGCTCGTCTCAAACTTGAACATTCCTAAGAGGATTACTGAATCGCAGAAATTACCTGCAGTTGTAATACCTACGTATTTGCCCTCAAGGGAAAGAAACTGAGACTTTTCAACGTCACACCCTCTTCTTAATTATATTCATTATAACGCTTACTGAAATTTAAAATTACACTTTTCAATTTGTAGAAAACTAATTTCCATCTAAACAAACCGCCAGAGGTGGCGCTAGTTTTTTCATATCACTCGGTTGCCGTCCCCGGTGGCATATAAATATCACACCATTCAATTATTAGCGTGCTTCTGTTTGACTGAAGCCGTGTCAATTCCATTTGGCTTGAGGTGTTACCAATTAAATTTAAATTAAAATTAAAAAACACACCATCGAGAACTGACATTTCTTTTTAATTCGAATACTATGTTTTTACAAATGTTGAATAAATATTTAGGAAATGAAAGTGTTTCAGTGACGACTGCAAAAGGAAGTATTTTAAAATAAATTTCAACGACGTTTAATTGATAATCAACATGAGCAGGCCGGAATGCTTTGACGGAATTAAAATTTTCCGCTTATTTCATTTGAAATGTTGGGATATCCATCGTGCGTTTTTTCGTACATTTTCTTTTATTCAACGAACATATGGAAAGATAAAAGGGAACTTTTTGCGTTCATATGTCGATTAAAAATACATAAATTCAATCCCATCGGGAATCAGATAATGATCTAGACCACAAATGCAAATTAAGAGTGTGTGTCGAGCACATCTTTTATCGATATGCCGAATGGCGGAATAATTTTTCTGGCTTTTTTTCGGTAAAGGTGTGATGAATTTGCAAATTGGTATAGAACGGCTGTTAGAAGAAAAAAAAAGGAGTTTGGAAGTTTCGCAGTAACACAGAAGCTCAGTAGATAATTCCCTCTATAAACGCAAGACATATAATAATGGCCAAGTCTCCACGCGATACAAACTTCTAAAGACTGCTCGAAACAAGAAGAGCCCTCTACAACATGAGAAATGTTGATGTAGGATTAGGAAAGCCGTGTATGTTTTCGCGTTGCAGAAAGACTTTAGCTATATATTACTGTTCGTACAATCTTTCTGATTTCCCCAAAAATTTTATTTGATTAATCCGGATAAAAAGTTCGATATTATTTCATTCCGTAACGATTTTGCCTTGACGGCAAGGTAAAAAGCAAGAACAAGCAGGATGGAGGCTAGAAGGAATAAAAGGAGATACATTAATCAAAAGTAGTTTCTCCTGACGCTCTGGGATTCTCTAAAATTGCGAGTTTCACATTCAATTCAAATTCTTGGACCAGGTCTTAGGTCATTCACATTTTCACATTACACCACCATGCATAAATGCAAATAAATTCATTAAAAAACAAATACAGTGATAGATCACTCTAAAATTGCGAATTTCACATTCAATTCAAATTCTTGGACTAGGTCTTAGGTCATCCACATTTTCACATTGCACCACCATGCATAAAATGCAAATAAATTCATTAAAAAACAAATACAGTGATCGATCATTAATCCAGGTAAAAAGAAATGGTGGATGCGCCGGGAAAATTATTAAATATGATAGGGATCAAAACGATTCTGATTTTTTTCTGCTTGCACTTGTTAAAAGATTTGAGATAGACACATCGAGAAATTTTCAATGCTGTCAGCGCAAATCTGTGTTCACTTGTCTTGCTATCTATATAATATCGAGAAAAACGATGTTGCCTCGTTTTCTTTTTGCATATTAAATCAGCACAGTTGGCATGTCAATTTTCGAGCCGTATCAGCTACATATCACAAACCAAAAACCGGCAATGACATAAGAAATAATAGGCATTAAAGCTGTCATATAATGTAATAATAATGGGACATGAAACTATAATTGAACTAATTAAAATAATTTTATTTGCCAATATTATATGCGTAGTTAAGTAATAAAAAGCTTTGGTGAGTCGCAGTTTTTACCCAAATCGAAGATTTGGGCAAAAGATAAGTTAAAGTGGCAACTCTATTCAGTTCATGTGATTTGAGGTGTGATACAGTTACGAGGGTTTTTATTCACCTTGAATACACAAAATAGAAAATTGCTGCTTTTGTTATTTGTATTTCATTCACAATAGCGTCATTATGAGCGAAATTGATTTTCATAATACAGTGAGGAACTATTATTGTACAATCTTTAATAAAATTCTTTGTTAATCCATGAAACGGCAAATAGATCGCAGTGTATTAAAGTGCTTTCTTTATAACAGAGAAATTAACTGAGTTACAAAGTTATATTCGAAGTTGTGTTGAAGTCAAACGGAATTGAAATAATATCCTAGAGGTTTGGTTTAGGTAACAATTTTATCACTGCTCAAGTGTAGTAAATAAAGCACAATTATAATAAAATTACCTCATTTTAAAAATGTAGATGATTTAGAACAAATGATTCACTCGTCAAACTAAATTAAGTTAAAATGCGTTCAACAACACATCGTACCGGTTTTATTTACTAATAAATTTAAGCAAGATCGATAAATCTGACTTGTAAAGTTATTTATGTTGAACATTGGCGAAATAAACCGGCATTCCCCATTTTAGATCTCATTACATTTTATTATCAAGTTTCAATATACAAAATACCACACACTCAAGTCAAGTCTGTAACAGTAGACGAGTTTTAGAAATTTTCCCCAAATAACTTTATTTAATTACGACGTCAGTTACTAATATAACAAAAAAGATTTCTTGTGTAGCTTGTAACATATTACATTTAGCTGCTAACATCGGGAAATAAAACGAAAAACAATTAGTCTTCTTCTGACTCCTTGTTCTGATTACAGTTAATTTCTTTTGCGAAGATTGAGTTGAAAATAAGTGACAGAAGAACCTTACCCACAAATGATTTTAAAACGTATTAATATTATACTATTTATTAACACTACTGTAGCAGAAATTATACTCTTTTCGTAATTCATTTGAAAAATTTCTTTTGAATTAAAAAAGTAGTATTAATTCCTTCACAATTTTGATTTCATTTTATTGCGATTACAAGCGAAGATAATTACGTCGCGTGTCTGAACAAAATAAAGAATTCGTCTCAAGAATAATATTTTATTGAAAGAGTATGAATTGGCAAAATAAAATTTATATCGGAAAATTGCCTATAGCGCCCTCTTCGTGCCAGTAGTGTAGTTTTATCCGGCGACATCTGTCCGAGGGTTTTCCCAACCCCCAAAAGCTGGTTTGCTGCTCTGCTAATAAACGTTGAAGCTTGAAAGTCCTTTGTTCACTTAAAGCTAACGGGTAGAGAGGGCGCTCCTTGTCTACATTTGCACATAGAGGCTCGCAATTCGAAAACATTTTTACTACCCTCAATAAAAATTAGTAGGATTATTGAAGTTAGTCTATATTCCAATTATTAACACAAATAAATAGTACAAACCACCTTTGTTTCTGTGACACCAATCCTAAAATATAGACAACAATTGCAACAGTGACTAATGAGCATCCTTATAAGCGACAATGACAAGTTGTTGTTGTCATTTATTTTACTTAAAGTACATAGAATAGTAATAAAAATTCGTAAAGCTACAACTGTTGTTTGTGTAGCGGCTAAAAATCGGATTACGATAAAAATTGTTGCTTAGAAAATAAGCATGAATGAAAATTGGATATTCCTAAGAGGATTATTGATCAGCAGCACCTAAAAAGGTGGCGGCAAATCTGTTTGGTGTCACCACCCACACAAATTTAAAATTAAACTTTATTTGAGCAGGGTGTAATGTACACAGTCCTTTCGTTTTGCTCTCATGACTTCCTATTGATAAATAAAACGTTGGTTAATTTAAATATAAGATAATAAAAGACAAAAAATTTTAATTGAAAACAGACTTTCATCACATTTAAATTTAAATTCCGGTCATCCCATCAATTAAAATTAATTTAAATTTCACTTAATATAGTTTAACAAAGTAAATTAAACTTAACTACATCAAAATGGTAAATTTTTAATTAGAATGATGCAAACATAATATTAATTAAGAAGAGGAAAGAAACTCCTCGACGATTAAATAAATAACAAAATTGTGACTCGTTCAAATTTCATTTATTTTAAATTATGTAGTTTCATTTTTAACTGATGCTGGATTTATTATGTCGTACATATTTAATAAGAGATTCAATAATGTATTAATAATTTCTAAACCAACTTATGAGAATTTTCATTATTCCCGGACATGAAATCATTCATTTTCTATAGCGGTTAACAACCAATTTATTGATTGTAATTGATTACATTTTTATGTAGAGGAAGGTACGTAAGTTGTAACATGCGTAAATAATTGAGAATTGATTCTCCTAAAAATAACAAAAATATTTTTTATGTATTTAACAAGTGCGGTTATGTTTAAATTTGCTTAAAAATACGCCCTTGAGACTTCTGAATTTAATCAAACATTTAAATTTGAGGTTGAACCCTGGAATACCGCATAGAATCACGACTCTGGCACGTTTTGTATTTTTAAGTTTTAGCATAAATCCGGTATAAGTTATCGCATTATCAAGTCTAGACGTTAATTCCCAACGGTTTAAAAGACAAATACTGTACTATATTTCTGATTGCGAGAATACGAGAAATATCTATTTTTAATTCCGCTCGAAATAGAACCTTAAAAATAAATTGTCCCAAAGAGATAATAATAAAAAATACAAGCGATTTCGAACTGAATACCAGGAGGGAAACGATCGAGATATATTGTACCCCTGAAAATTGCAAAAAGAAAAAATTATCGCCAATATACCGACAAATGATGCTTCTCAGGTAATCGGATTCAAATATAGCAAATGTCCACAAATCAAGCAATTAAAATCGAATAAACGCCCGAATTCGACAACCGACAGTGTTGAAAGTGTAATTGTTCGTTAAGAAAGTCTCCGCGGTCGAATTTTCTTTCAGAAACAATGAGGTGGGTCTAATTTAATAGCACCTCTAAAACTAATTCTGAAAAATAGTGGCGGAAACTTGAGCAAAGTCCGGTCTGCCATAGATATAAACAGGTGGTCAACCGTAGTGACGAAGTAAAAGAATTTATTTGCTTAAAAAAGCCGGCGCAATTTGCAACCCTTTTGGAAAATTATAAGTCCGTTAACTTATAATTTACATTGTTCAGGATCATAGCATGATACGAAAACAGGTCTAATTTACAAGTTGTACACTTAATTCAACTTGTATTGTGTTTACAAATTTAAAAGAGTGAAAATTATTAATGAAACTCGGGGGAAAAGTCGGAAAAATTCACCGAAATAGCCGCATGCTCAAGTGCAATAAACAAAGCGGGAATCTTTTTTTCCAAATACGTACTTTTCATCAAAATTACATTACGTTGACGTCAAGATAAAATTAAACTTAGCCTTAATACATTAACGATTCCGTTTCACTTTTATCTATAGCGTGACAGTAAAACTTAGACAAAACTTTTAGAGCATTTATTTTGCTGACAACTCAAATTAAATACATTTTACGCATTATATCATACATTTTTAAATAAAATTCTTTAATTATAAAATGTTTTGTTAAAAAAAAAAGAAAAATTTTTGCCCGGCGCATCCACCATTTTTGTAGCAGAATTTTGCTGCTATAAAAACATATTTAGAGGAAAGAATGTAAATTTTTTATCGTTTTAGGATGAAAAACACTTGTCATTACTTATTTCCAGCAATACGTTTCAACTGCTGTAAAATAAGATTTGTGGCTTAGATATATTTTATTCGTCCAGATATGAGTGAGTACTCCATATTTTCATAAAAACATACTTTCATTTATTTCGTTTTTACAGAGCTTACATTTATAATGTATAAAAAGTTAAAATTGATTATCAGTAAATTAAAATAAGAATAAAATATTATTTCGATAAATTAATGGTATGGTACATTTCAATGTGATTAAAAATGGAAATACAACTGTGAATTACATTCGATCGGAATTAAATTTTCGCTCAAAATCTGCATGTAAACATATGTGAGATCAGGCAAATTACAATTTTGCTTTACTACTGCAATAATAAAATTTCATAGCACTGGAAATGTGCTTTATCAAAAATAATTTTATTTATTTTCTTATACAAATAAATATATTTTGTTTCAGTGCACAATACAAATTGTCTGTTTCTTGTTTCCGCATGGTTTACTAAGATGTATTAGTGTCTAGTTTTTGTAAGACCGCGCCTTTAGCTACTCGGCATATGAAACGGTTCATAATTCTTGTGACGTTACTATTGATTAAACTTGATAAAATCAAACAACTGTGATTCCTTATGCAATCACAATTTATTTAATGAAATACAAAATATTTTTCAGCACGTATTTTGTTGAACCGTAAAATACGAAAGTTGCATGCATTTGTATGTAAAAATGTTCAGGCGGCCGCAATTAGAATACATTCTTAAGTCTCGATATGTAAAATATGCAAACTAAATCGTTTTTTCATGATCGAGTAATCAAAAAATGGCCCCACAATAAAAAATTAAGGTTGAAAGATCGTTGACGCGAAAGAAGTTTAATTTAGTGGGGTCTTATTTGTCGGAACTGCGATCTCTGGAGGAATTCGCACGTCGGAATGGGCCGTGATGGACGTCCGCCCTTCTGCCATCACTTGAAGAAAGCTACTTTAACGTCGAACAACGACATTGACCAAAAGAACCCCAAATGTTCACAAACGGAATGACCTTTTACATCTAACGGCACATAACGAAGGATCAAGATTCACAAGGATCGGCTTCAAACTGATTAAAAAGGGAAAACTGATTTTATAACCTCACGGTGTTTGACAAGAGGGTGAAAAATTCAAACGGGTTAGGTTCACTTCGTTTATTTATCAAGAACACGACATCGTGGCGATTTTCTTTTCGTTTTATACAAAGAAAAATCCACTGTAAAAATTACGAGCAAATAATACTCGAACCTGCAAAGCAAATTTTGGAATTGCAATTCTCATCTCACGTTAATCAAATTTTCAACATTTTTTTAGTTTTCGTACACTTAGGAATGCATAGATTAAGAAAAAATAAACCGCTTTAAGCTAAAACGAAATTGATTTTTCATTATACCTGCGCATTCTCCAAAATTGTGAAATAGTGCAGTAATTAATTAAACATTAACAGTGATTATAAATAATTAAAATAAATTCTGTATCGACAGAACAAAGTGTTCAGTGTTTAGTAATGTGGTTGCGTTGAAGCAGCTATGAATGTTGTTCAGGAATAATTGTTTGCAATTTTGTTGTAAATTGGTGTTTTCCATTAGAAAGAACCTAATTTAAGAATGAAGTCTATAAATGATAATAGTGATCCTTTGTAATACGTTGAAAAGGATTCAATTATAAATTTGAGTGTATGTAAATGAGAATAGCCTCACCAGTAGAAAGGGCTCCTTACTATTCCCACTGCCAACAAAGGCTTAATGCTTCCAAATTAGTTCCTATGGCACAGACGCTTTGGTACAAAATGTGGAGAATACAAAGCAGTTTGTAAACAAATATCGCCAAACATCATCAAATTTTTTAAAATGGGTATTTATTCGGGAAGCTGTTTAGTTATTTAAATTGATCAGGTCCGTATTACGCCCGAGTAAATTTCGGTCAAAAAGTTAGAACACGATTCATAAAACATTAACTTAGAAATCTGCATAACGTATAACCAATACGCAAAGTCTATTAAAGTTGTTAATTAAAATTTATTGTGTTTCTGGACAGTCACTTCTGATTTGTTAATGCTAGGAAAAGGTTTCCAGCATCTAACTCTATGCAAATGACTCCCAGTCGCTGCCTCTTCGAAGACTCACCCCACTTCCTGTTAAACACATCCATATTCCAAATCAAATCTTATTTGCAAACAAACTCATTTCCAACCCTTCATTCAGTATAAAATTTACTCCAATTTATCACACTCTAAGTTACTCGAATTCACTGTTTGTGGGTGACACCTACAAACCTTTTTCTAAAACAATTTATAACAAAATTTGTTATTTTTGTAAGAGTGTTTGTCTATAATTAAAGTAAAATATTGCATCTACCCAAAATATGTTATGTTATTGAATATGTTAAAAGCACAACAAAATGAAATACTGTTTTTAAAATTAATCAAAACAAAAGTAAATTAGTTATGTGAACAAACAGTATTCTTGAGAGATATTTTGACATTAGCATAATTAGAAACGACATGTTCCTGAAGAGATTGGAATTAACAATTAGCCTGAAGAAACTCCCCTTAATAAACTGTATCCATAATGGCGTTTCCTTATCCTGAATTTCCCGTATATTGTCTTGAAACTGATTGAGGTGTCATCTGAGAAACACGACAATTTCCCGTAAACTGTTATTTCAATCAATAACAGATTTGACAACTACAACTAGAGATTTATTATACTCCGCTTCTTGTCGCATAAATAACAAAAACGGGTTTAAATATAAACATTGAATTTTTTATCCACCAAATCTCATTCCGCTACTGCCGAAATCATAATCATTTCCATTTAAGTGAATATTAAATTTTAGAAAACTTCGTAATTACTAAGAAAGCCACCCCTGAAAACAATTATTCGCTGACACAAGCGACAATTATGCGTTTTCTCTTGTTTATCACATTAAAGAGCAAATTAAAAACTTGGACTGGTTGAGAAAGCGATTTGCATATTTTCCAGCAACACAAAACAAATTTCATTATTCGGAACTTTTATTTTAGGTAATTTCATTAATTCATTGGCAATTTCGAAACGATTCGACACGAATTAAAGCTAGCACCGGGGTGCATTCGTCTGATATGATTACCAAGAATTTCAAATTTTCAATCAACGATCGTATTATCGCTTAAAAAGCCAATTACTATGATTAACCTGTTAAATAAATTGGAAACTATCATAAGCTAATTAATTACCATGTTAAATATTTATCGAAAGGAAAGTTATGAGTTACACATTGTACACATGTCGGAATACCGAAAAACTCGTTAAGGTATACACACGTATATTTTCTTCGACATCTTTGAACCATTCTATTATTTAGCCATTATTGTTCACGTAGCGTACACCAAACGCAATCAAATCGTTATGAAACTACTATTTTGTCTTCTGGCAGCTAATCTACGTTTCCAGAAATGGCATAAGGACCCCACCTACTTCCAAATAAATTCTTAATGTAACTACAAACATCAAAAAACGCTTTATTTTTGCTCAAGTTTAAGCCACAAAACATATTTTACATTATTTTAGACTTGTCAGCGCAAATTGACTCTTCCAGGTTAAAAAGAGATTTAAATTATGTTTTATACACAAATAATTCGGCCGTTGGTTATTGTTATATTTATGTTTACAAGTTCTGTATTATTGATTATATTATTTGCTGCGTTCACGCCAGACGAATTTTGTTTTTGTTTTATTGACGTGATTGCCACTATAACGTATTTACATTGTATTTATATGTATTTTAAGTAATATTGCAACAGTTCACAATTTTGGTTCTATTTGACTTGGGACAACCTCACCCTTCATCTATCAGTCCAACAAGGCCAGGAACTGATCGATAATTTCATTCAATCGTGATAAAATTGTTGTATTTTTATTCCATGCTATTTATATTTATTGGTGCCCACACTTAAATTATTTTTTCGTTTAATTCGAAAATTCTAAGCGTGTCATATTTGACTTAATCGGATTCGACATACATATTCATATAAGTAAATTAAATTTGTTTATGCTTAAGACGTACAAATCAAAAGTAAAATTTGCCATTTGCAAGTTTACAAGTCGTGAGCAATAGTGGGAATGTTCCGTGCAAATGCACCCCCGTTTAAGTGAAGTGCTGCAATACGTCAGTCCGGAAATGTGTCTCACCATGCACTAATGGTCTCCAACAACAGATTTCAAAGTGCTACTAATGCTATAAAAGCTATTAACGCAGTTTTTTTTAAACTTTATGGACATATTAATAAAATTACGATCGATCTAGCATGTTGTTGAATTAAGTAAGTGTATTTACTTTCCTCCCAAAGGGCCAGAATAAATTGCTCTTATTATAATTGCTTCGGTTAAGAAACTCGCAACCAACAAACAGGCTTATTAACTTAAGGTTGTACATGTAACAATGATTTTCTGATGTTGACGTTGTGCAAGTGTCAACACAAGTACAATTAAAATCGCGAAAACTCCAGGAAAAACTTTTACTTTAAGATTTCTCCCGGGTAATTCACTGGCGAATCATTTTTTCAATTGTTAATGAATGTGAGAAGCATTGTTAATAGGTTTGAGAGTAAAAAGTTTCAGTAAAGGTAATGTTCGTTCGTGTGGTAGGGTGTAACAATGTCAGATAGGAACAACGGTTATGAATTATTACCTTAATGTCCCTATATACACAAAAGGCATACAGGGATACGTTTCAAAATGTACAAACGTCGATGTAATGTTGCATTGTAACACTGTTTTTGTTTACACTTCGATCTGATATAACTCTTTATTTACACATCGTTTCTGCGTTTATCACAAAACCCACCTTGATTTGACACTTTTGTCAAAGTTGAGAAATTAACACGACTAGATTGCCAACAATACAATTGACATTGTGGCCAGATAAACCATCAAATTATTTAACGAGCGCACGGAAAAAATTCATTACATTCAACATAATTATTTTTTAACACAGAGAGGGTACTAGTTTTATAAACCTGAAAATAGGTTCTCTTAACTGTCGGATCAAATAATATTCTAGTTGTTCTAAAGTGCGCAAAGAGTTGTTTGATAGGGTTTAACAGTTATTTGTATTATAAGGAAGGAAAGTGTATCTTTTGCTCCCACAAGTGGAACTTACTGCCGAGACTTGCCCAGGAAGGAAAGACACTTTTCTCCAATGTAATACATATAATTTTTCCTACAATCCAGCAAGTAAAACTTCAAAACTAAAAATTTCTCTTGATATCCCAGTTTTGACATTAAATCTAGCAGTTTTTCCATTTATATGGGGGAGGTAAAATTCTTACCTCCCTGAAAGACTACATAAATTTTTATAGTAATTTTGACAAATGATAGTGATGATTGGCCACTTTCCTTTCTGAAATTAGTATGGAGAAATTCACTTTCTGTTTGGGTCGTACCGTATTTCGCATTTGCTTTGACGATTTTGTGATACTGTTTATGACAACTTTTCATGCAATACTTTTAGCAGCACTGATTGTGTAATGTCGTTTTTAAGTGAGAAATTGTTGTAGATCACCGAAAATAATGCAATTTCAGTATTTTCAAGCGATTTGGGTACTGATGGATACTTACGTGAAATGACATTAGTTTTAACTGCCAAATATAATAATAAACCCAATTTAAAAAGCGTTCAATAAAAGAAATACTATAAAAACACGTGCTACAATTTTTTATTGTGATACTCGTTAAGTATAACAATCCCCACTTCGTGACTCGTGTCACATACTTACTATTTTTTAACACTTTTTTAATACAAAAAAAAAAAAAAACAGAGACACTCAACGAAGGCCTGGTGGCACAGTGGTACAAACACCACTTTCGGCAGGTAATTTCGAACTTTGAAAATTTTCTTACTATAACATGTTAAAATAAAAACTTAAAAAACATGAGGTTATTAAGAAAGTAAAAACAAATTTTGTTTACCTGAATGATGAATCTCTCAGAAACCATAAAATTGTTTAATCACCGTTTAATATAGCTTTTTAATGTCATTTTCATTAAAAACTAATAGAAACTCAAAACAATATTTATGTTTCTTATTTAAGAAGATTATTTATTTTGATGACAATTACTATATTTTTTAGCTATATCTACTTCATTTTGATGCCGTTGAGAAACGTAGACTTATGTCTAATGCTATATTTATTTAAAACTTTTTTTTTCATTAACTACCGGAATTATTAATAATGTTTGCATTCTCATATACCTAATTGTCCTAATCGTATGTGTATTTCCGAAATAAATTAAATATACATAAATTGATAAATAAATATAATACATATAAAAATATATAAATAAATAAAAATCTTGATATTGTGAGAATATTTTCCGTAAATTTTAAAGAAAGTACAATTAACCTAATTATTTAAATAAAATCAATACTTATTTTTTGTATGCTTAGTCTTCATAATGTAACTGGGTTTTATTAGACCTCACTAGTAACGCTAGTTTACACGCTTTTTATACCTTAGCTGAAAGTTTTAATTTCTTATAGATTTGGAGCTATTAAATTTAAAAAAAATATTCAAAAAAGTCCATCACGTCATGTTTAAGAAATATGTAATTAACAAAAATACAAAAACCGCCAAACAACAAATTAACAATTATTTTACTTTGTTTTTTATAATTTTTTATATTAGTTGTCTTTATAACAGTCCAACAGTAATCTCCTAACATATTTTCATCCTAAAAACCTTTGTGCCGATATTTAAAAAGTATTGATCTTGATAAAAACTCATGCTGCATGAGTTTTTAGAAAAGAAGTCCAACTGCGAGTCAGTATTTTAGGACCCATTCAGATCCATCTAGCAATAATTTTGCAATAATTAAACAACAATAAATATTGTTAAATATTTGCATTTTTTAAATAAATGTTAAATCGTAGGCATTTGTGCAAAAGCAGGAAAATCATCGTTCGTAACAAAAAACTGTGACGTGATAAAAAAACTTAAGAATAATTTTTATTTAATTAAAGGTAATTTTTTTAACTTTATAATTTTCTGATTCCTATTTGGAAAAATATAACCACAATGTAGCCAAAATGTGGTAGTAACAAAAAATTAAGAAAATTCTTCACCTGCGCAGCAAATTTAAAATTTCGTTGTTTATAGAAGTCGTTTTAGATTGTAGAAAATATGGAATCCGGGCAAATGTTAAAAATAATTTAGCAAAATTGAGCGTTGAATGTTAACATATGACAGTAATTTCTTTACGTTTCATGTATTTTCCTGTTCTGGCGTAAAATTTGCAGTGGAAATCAAGCGATAACAGCAAGATTTGTTGTAAGAGTAGAAGGCTGCACGAAACATATGTAAAATAACGTTGTGAAGCATATGTGTTTACGCCGAAACGTGAAATTGAAAATGTCGAGGAAATCTAGTTAATAATAATATTAAGAAAAAGTATCGAACGTGGTTAAATTTGTCGGAGAATTAACGTGGAGTGAAAGTGTGTTTGTCCATTTCTTGTTTCGTTTGGGAATTGCAATATAGGCCGAACGTGATCTAATCCGAGTTTTAGTCTTTTTATAGGTATCGTCCTGATTGATTTTACACACCGTCTGCTGAAAGTTTGAGGTACGGAAAATTTGAATCTTGAAATAATGTGGGCCAGGCTTTTCCCTCGGCTCGTCACGAAAATAACGAAACAATTGAAAAGAAGATGCGGAAACAACAGGGTATATTTCGATTTTTTTGTGGCGAATAAAAAGGAAAATTATTGCCGTTGTTAGGCGGGTATTATTAAACCGGAATTGATTACATTTTGTGAATCTATAAAAACGCATCAAATACTTTGCAAACAAATAGAAAATATAAATAAGATACGTCAAGTTGTGACGGTGTACTCAAATCCATTTCTTCTAAGGCTGTATTCAAATAAACATTCATCTCGTATGAAATATGACAGAGGCGTGTATCCAGCTTAAGGGTTTCAATGCTTTTAATAGAATTGCACTTTGAAAATTATTTAACGTTGTAAAGTATTTTTGGCATGTGATCGGAGAGACGGACCATCATGGTACAAACTTTATTATAAAAATCAATAAATTGTCTTTTTCATTTTCTACTAGTTGTTTCACCTTTATTTGTCAAGTCTGATTTGACAAAAGAGCATTTACTTCGTAAAAATACTGACACGTTAACATTTTATATTAATTCATTTGCGTGCGGCTTCTGTTTGTCTATAGCAACCACTTGAATGTCTAAATTTTTAATAATAACCATTGTAATGGCGCTTTTATTCTGTCTGCTTAATTGCAACTTCTGATAAACACAAAAATATATCAGCACGCATTAGAAATAATAAAAATATATATTTTGATATTATTATTACTAACACTAAATTCTATTGTTTAATATTTATATATAAAATCCCATTTTTTATTAATAATCTCTAAAACCACATGTTAACGG
Source organism: Tribolium madens (assembly GCF_015345945.1). Taxonomy (NCBI): domain Eukaryota; kingdom Metazoa; phylum Arthropoda; class Insecta; order Coleoptera; family Tenebrionidae; genus Tribolium; species Tribolium madens. The sequence continues at coordinate 6,595,049 of NW_025400995.1, read as the reverse complement.
AAGCAACACGTCATGAAGTAAACCGCAGACTAACTAACAGTTTACAACTCAATTCGATCCACTTAATAATGGTGCAGAGTTAAACTTGCCAAACTTAAGGTTTTGTTGTAAATACCGTTTAAAATTAGCGTGTTCATGTTATAAAAACAATATTTTAATGACTATTGAAATTTTTAGTTAATGAAACCGTGTCGAAAATTAATTAAGTACTTTTGACAATATCATTTTATTAAGCATATTTCTGTTTGACTTATTTTTGTATTACTTTATTGATCTTATTGTCGAAATTGCGTTCCTATAAATACACTATTGAATTATTTTCATGGAAATGTTTCAATTTTAGGTTCATTTGTAATTCTTGTACAGTACTGGTTGTGTTGAAATGTTTTATAGCAAATTATTTATAAAGTCTAGTGCAAGAGAATTTATAGGTGCAATTAGTTCATATTTTGTATTAGAAAAAGTTCCTCAATTGGTCTGATAAAATTTGTAATCAATAAATGCAAATGTTTTGCGAGCAAATATTAATAACGCACTTGCTCGATGTCGTTTAGGTATCGACAATCCATCAATTTTTTCCGTAGCTCGTTTATAAAAATTAGGTTGTTAAGTAACGTCTCGTGAACAATTTGAAAAATTCAATCAATCTCTCTTTCAAACTACACTTTCATTTCGCTTGATTTTTAGCAAAACTCAATTAAATTTTTATCCAACTAAAATCCAAGTTGTAGTGTTTTAATCTGTTGTTTGGAGTTTAATTTAGGTCTTGAAGAGGTTGCGTCTCGGAGGGCGCATTTGCGGGCCGGCGTTTAGAGTCCCCGCGAAAATAAATTAAATAAAAAATTGAAAAGGGCGAATAAAGTGAAAGAATCTATAGTTGTTAAACAAATCTTGTGTCGGAATAAAAGAGGGAAACAGAACCGCGAGCTGTTTAAATAAAAGATGCACTGTCCTAAATTCCCAAAGCTTTTCCGCAAAGCAGGATCGTATGTTAAGTGTGGCGGGAAGGGGTGACATCCTAGTGGTAAACGACAGGCTAGCTGGGGTTCTCAGGAGACCCCCTAGGTCCGTCGTCGTCAGCTTGAGCAAACATGTCCCACGTATCTGCAATGCGAGATACAACAATGGAGGCAAATGAGTCAACAGTGTACATTATTTATAGTACGGCCCGAAGCAGTGCTATCACGACGAGTCAACCCATATGAACGACCATTGCTAATTATTTGGTCGCGGTTGGACCAACCACATAAATCTAAACGAGTCATCCAACTTCATTTTCCCCCTCTTCATCTCAAATATTTATCGCATTCTATATTGCATGACGACCATTCAAAAAGAACCATTCCAAGTAAAGCGACTCTTTGCATTCAAGTGGAAAAATAAACCATACTCGAAACTCGCGCAGAGAATAAAACGTTTTAATCACAACTTTAGACAATTTTAAAACCAACTCTTCCCTGCCATATTATAATAGTCTAATTTACGTGTTTGGCTTTTCGCGAAAAAATACAACTTAACAACTTTGTATTCATAAGCTAAAGGATAAATGCACTACGACAACTATCGCTCTTATGTTACAAACTTTACCGATATACCGAACACAAAAGTCTCAACTTGAAACTTTTACATGCATTAAACTCCAGAGATGTTGCGAGTCCAACTTTTACTACGTTTGAGAACAAATAACGTTTACTATTCCAATAGCAATAGATTCCGGCAAACATTGTAGGTAAATGAGTTTATTTAGAAAGTATGAACTAAATTAATTAACGTTATTTCTTGCAACTATTTCTCATAATAGATAGTCAATTCAATTCAAATAAATTTAAAGATTAAATGTCGAAATTTTTAATCAGAAGATAAAAAAAAATAATTTTTAATTTTTTAATGATATTTATGGTCTTTAAAATAAATTTTAAATTAATTTTCCTCAAAAACGAGAAGTTTTAGCAAACAACGCAAAAAACCTCTTTTTAAAAAAACTATAGAATTTACGATTTTGTGACCGAAAGTGGCAAAAAACTACAGCCAAAATTGTTAAGGTACTTTTTACCTAAACCCTCCAGTTCAGGACGCCTCTAATTAAAAATTTCGACAATTTATTTTTGAGTTCGTTTAGGTTATCAGCAGTACCAAAGTTTTTTATTTTATTAAAAATAGGTTCTAAAATATTGAAACAGAAAAATTAAAAATACGCTTTCTTTTCAGGGAGTGTAGTGTCCTTACTTTTCGCTACATGTTTACAGGAAACCTTAATCTTAAAAGTAAATATTCTATCACCTGTTTCAATTTTTAACAATAAAAATAAAACAGCCTGTATTAAATATCTTCCCATTTAGTAAAATAATACAATAAAGCAAAGGTTGCTTTCTTAATCTTAAGCCTAACCAAGGAGTCATATCTATTTGATGTAAATTTAATAATAACCTTCTATTGAATAAAACTTTGATTTCATTAAATAAACTAAAAATACAGTATGTCTCCAGATTGAATTTACAAGAGGAACATTTTTTATCTTTAATTTTACGCCAAAATTGCAAAGAAAAAACATTTTTTGTTTCATCTGAAACGAGCAAATCTGTAATTAAAACTTCATTATTCTAATTAAGTGAAAAAATAATAATTTTTCTTTGCTTTTTAAGTCCTATCACATTGACGGTTTTATTAATTTGACAACTATATGTCACTTTGACAATTGATTTATTAATTGAATAATAATAATTTTTGTTAAAAATTACTTTGTTTCTTATCTTAAAGCTGTTTCTTTGAGTTGCAATTTATTAGAATTATTTTTTCACTAAAATTTTTGTTATTTAATTTGCGTAAACTCATTTGTCAAAGTGACATCATTTTCAAAAAAATAAAAGCAATGTGATGAGATTTCAAAAGGGAAAAATTTAGCACAAGTCCAAAATCAGGAAAGAAATAAACTTTTCTTTCTACTGAGTTAGAATAATGAAGTTTTAATTACAGATTTGCTTGTTTCAGGTAAAGGAAAAATGTTTTTCCTTTGCAGTTTTAGCGTAAAATCTCTTCTAAATCCAGTCCAAGGATATACTGTGTATCAGTCTAACATAAATATATATATATATATATATATATATCAGTCTTAACACAAATTACAGCAGAAAAAACATTGCAGTTTTTCAAAGCAATAGTTGTTTGTTAAGTATTTTTAAAGTGTAATTTTTTGTATGTTTAAATGCAAATTAAACGGTTAAGAAAATTTTAATAATAAAGAAAGAGTTTGACGATAAAAACGCTAAGAAGATCCAAAAATTACCAGAAAAAATTGCAAAAAATATTTTGTAAATTCATTGTCCTAGTAAAAATAAAAAAAGTTAGGCTCAACAAAAAGGCAAAAGTTCTCGTGATATTAAAAAAATGTCATCTAAACTGAATAAGTGAGTTGTCCGCGATCAATATTATCAATAATAAGCACTTTCGCAGGTGCACTTATCGTCCCATCGGTGGACAAGAAAGTCAACGACGTGCTCTTTAAACAATTTACGTCAACTACTTGCTCCCCCAAAATACGAGCCCAAAACGATTTTTGATACGATCGAAATTTATGTCAGTCGGCGCTGAATTATTCCGGAAAACGATTTTCTCTAAATCTACCATAAAATATACCTGCCGGTACACGTTATACACACACACGCTTTTGTAGCGTAGCTTAATCTCTACCATAATAAGCTATGTCATATTTATGAGCAACATTTCAAATTCAGTACGCATACATTATAATAGCGTTAGCCCAAATTGCATCTTAAGTCGGCTAAAAATCGCTCAAATATCACTTTAATTAAGACATATTTGTCAAAGTTGCGGTAATTATCAAGATATACGCCAATATACGGAGCAATTAGAGTCAGCTGGTGGTGTGTTGGTCGCGTGATCCGTGAAATGTGCACCCTGATCAACACTGCACCACTTTTGCAAACCTTCGTTCTGGTAATGAACAGAAATATGATCGTTATATGCATATCTACCAGACCTGTTTCCGATCTAATCCTCGCCACGACCCAACATTTATCATACATAAATCCTAGCATTACTTGCACAACAATGCATATCTATCCCCTACTTAATTGTTTTTATTTCAAAAATTAAAAACAAATCCTGCACATACAAAAATTTTCCACATTTTCTGTTTTCAAAGTAATGACAAAACTTTCAAAGAAACATAGAATATTTTATGTTAAAAAAACATAGTGCCGTTGCCTGACCTAACCTTCCCATAAACAATGTAACAGCACATGCCGTAACGACAGTATTACACAAATGCGGAAGTACACCCTGTACTACCAAGGGTGCAATTATATCATATGTCGACAATTTTATTTCTCAATAATTCATTGGGAAATGTCGGAAATTATCGGTTCAAAGACAGACATCTATTACACCAACTATCAATTTTTCAAATAATTTTCCCTCAGAGGAAAAGATCTTAACTTACCGGTGAGCATCACAAGAGCGAAGAAAAGAAGTCGTCCACCCGGGGGCGACATGGAGCGGCAGTTGCATTGGCACAATCCACTGACTAGACACAGAGCCACTACGGCACAGATGCGGGGTTACCGAACACAAGTCATACGAAAAAAGTCCGGACAACCGGCGCGTCGCCACTCACCACTTCAGCAGACCGGCGGCAATTGCAATGCGGTGGCGGCGGATCGCGTGGCGGTGGCGTGGAGAACATGAGTCGCGCGCCACCGCCAGTTACCACTAGCTGGCCCTTCGCCGGTGATGCTTGCACTCATTAACAACAAAAGTCGAATTTTTCGAAAACCCATTATTTATTTGTCATGCGAAAACGCAAACTTCTATCTTGGAAAGGACTAGACTGGGTTTGACACTATCATGCCATTCTAACAAACGACAACTAAAACAATCCGCTCGTTCTGTACAAAGTTTTATCAACAAAAAGATAAAACATTAATTCCAGACTCACAAAAGTGCGCATACCGAGGTACACAAAGGGCACATTTGGATCGAAAAATGACGACTAACAAGGCAAATAAGCATACATGAGACCAGCTAATTGGGACTAGTCACACTAGTCACACTAGTCACACTTTCTATTTGATATTTACACCTATTTAAAACAAATTTTATAATAAAATAAAAAATACATTTTGGTAGAAAAAATAATACATTTATTTCAACCAAAGTTCTTGTTTTCGCTGTAATGAAATAGCACCCGACGTAAATTATCGTTGCTACACATGCAATTATTGGTTTGTAATAGTTTCAGCTGTATCTAGAACTATAAATTAATTCGTGGAAGATCTGTATACCAATATTCATGAATCCGTTGCGGCAATTAAGCAGAAAATCCAAGGAAGCAGCGAATAAATGTCAACTGATGCTACCGGTTTAAACATTAAATGTATAGATGGATTACCTATCCGAAATCGATACTTTACAAATCCATTAAATTTAAGGTGTCGTAATTTACTAAATATTTTTTTTTCGTACATAATTGGCATATAAACAAGATTCATTATAATTTTGTTAACTTTATCATAGTTTATTCTGTCGAGTTAGCGTTGGCATTATGATTCCGTAAAATTATGAACCGCAATCATTTCCAGTTCAAATGTGATGCAAAAGCGTGCTGTGACAATTATTTATTCATAGTTGTGCTGTCCAGCTCACACCAAATAACAGGATATGCCACATGTCTTTTTTTCTAAATTGTAATTCACACAAAGCACATAATCAAATAATAGGTTTTAGACAAGATTTTAATCAAAAAATAACAGATATAATTAAAACCAACAAAAAAAAACATTTGTTTTTATAAAACAGCAAAAGAAAAGCCTCTCGGTTATTATTTTTAAGCAGGATGAACTTCAGCAGTAATATTTTAGATCTTCAAAGGTAATATATTATTAACTTGCTCGTAAAACACTGAGATCAGATAAATAACAATAATACAACAGTAAAGAAAAACAAAAAGAATACAACAATTTAAGTGGCATATTTTGCGTAAAAAATGGTGGATGTGCCGGGTAAAAAATCCTGAAACTTTGATTTGTATAAAGTTATATTTAAAAATAATAAAGTCAATAATAAAAATCATATGTCTATCTTAATTAATCTTAAAGCTTTTAAAGACAAACCACTAAATAATTCAAGTTTTTCCATGATTCGAGATTTGATCAAGATCACTGCTTTGGCAATACAAAACGAAACCGATCCATTTTAGTAAAACGTCGCAAAGCTTTGATTTAATATCCATATTTCTACGTAACAAAACTGCAACAACATTTTTAATTAGAGAATGTAACGAAAATAAATCGGTTCAAAATCGCATCAATATTTGTCCATAATTGAAAATCCTCGTGTATCCCATTTTAGAATTTGCGTAATTACACCCTCTGTGATGTATATTTTTATCAACTTGCGTAAACAAAACGAATACGGTTGGGTGACTCAAGGTGGAGTTTTTTCAATTTCTGTTTTTTTTTTTCTTGACGCTACACATTGTTAATTAAATTCGAGCATGCATATTGAACACATTTCTGGACCAAATCATACACAAACAATGTGCCTGATTGTTCTGTTCTGCTCACTGAAGTAGATATAATATTATAATTCACAAACTCGGCACACAATACGCTATGCTAAATAGATCGAAAATCAAATTTCATTTCTAATATAAACAGACTCTGGTTTAAATTACACTAGATCAACAATTTAATTTTGATGTTTTGATTATTAAAATAAATGTTTTTTTAATTTGTCGGATGTAGTGCACAATAAAATATTTGTAAGTTTAATTGCCGTTTGCAAACTAGTTCGTATTCTCAAGAGTGACTTCGTTAGTGAATCTGCTAAAAATAAGTCCGATTCATTCATATTTGAAAGAACAGAAAAAACATAATTGTACATTTTTCATGAGAGTCCCAACTGTGCAATTATAAATTGAACACGAAATGTACAAGATTCGTGTACTTTTTGCAGGACACTTGTATATTTTTCCATATATGAATATCAAGCATTGCGGGTTTATTGTCGTGATAGATTTGATTTTTTATTAAATGAAGGGTCCGACCGTTATTAGTAAGTACCGTAATAAAACGATTCCGGCGTTTAATTAATGTATTCCCAAGGGATTGATCCGGGATCTGAGGATGAAACCGTAAGTATGTTAACACGCCTCTTATGTAGATCATTTTACATTCTTCATTATACATACATGGTGTTTCTGAAAGGCCGCCATAAATTAAGGAAGGGCTTCTGGGACCCATACCAACTTTAAAACTCACTATCAACGCGTTGTCAGAAATGCTTCCTAATGGAAGCTTTTATCCAGTTAGCAAACCGTATAACTATTACTATAAATCACCGTTTCGATAATTATTTCCCACGTTTCGTTCGTAATTGTCATACCTTTGTATCAGAATAGAATAAAGCAACTTTTTCATCTGAAATAACATTAACTCAACCGATTCATCAAATTCAATACAAACCCAACTCAAACGGAAATTTGTGCCCGAATTCACAAATCAATATAACAACCAATAATTTTTCGATTTTTTATTTTACCCAAACAATACTTTGCTATAGTCACCTTACTACAATCTTTCAATGTTTACTTTGAATTATCAATCAATGCACCGTGCTATCGAATTTTTCACAAACAAAAACAATGTTTATTTACCATAATTGGATTTTATGCCTATTGCGTATTCTTACCGAGAATTTTCATCCAACACATATGCAAATTTTGAACGTATCTATCGCCTTCACAGCTTGATTAGTCCGAATTTGGACTGTATCGAGCGGAAAAAGATAAGCGTCTTAGTTTATCGACCACCCGATGTCATTTACTTGTTTTAAGATTTTTTACCAAAACGGACCCCACTTTGTGAGCACGACAGTCTAGAAAACAACTCTTCAATTTATCATTAGCAACAGCGCTGGAAAAAATACCACACTTGTCTGTTTTTTTTTAATTAACATTCAGACCGTAACCAACAGTTGTTTTTGATTTTGTCAAAAATATTTTTTAACTTTCTTTCATGACCTAGTGTAAAACAGATGACCATATGTACATAATGAACTAATGAAGATGGTATTGACCTAGCGATTATGCGGAAAACAATCCCATTTTGGCGTTTCTATGAATATGGTTGAAAATGAACGTTGTCTTGTAAGGTTTTAAACAGAATATTCATAATTGAAGCTTACTTTTAGAAATTTGCGGTTGAGCTAGCTAAGGGTTGAATTATAAACGGTACAATAACTTGCTAGTACGAGCCAAAATAATAAATTTTCACTGACCAGGAAGTGATTACAGAGTCGACACAATATGACACAATTACCTGATATGGAGATTCAAACGGAAGCCAATTATCGTCGCGAAATTTTAACCCATTTAATAGTACTAACACTCACGAAACTGTGAAAGTTATTACCTTTGGGTTAAAAGACGTATAAAATTGTAATTTTAGGTGTCTGGGTAATGCGAATGACATGTAGATTCGCACGTGAGGTAATTATTAATCGTAGGTGATTGGAATGGAATCGTGGAGGGCAGTGACAATGCGGGCCGATGGCACATCAACTGGCGCTCCTTCTGTCTTTTGTGCCGTTGCCCGCAGCCCGATAACGTGCTCCGGTGGGGCCCCAGTCACGCTATGCACCGGGCCTACGAATCGAACGTAAATACATCAAATTATGACATAACAAGCAATACTGCAGGGAGATGCGGCAAAACGGGATAGGGCTGGAGGGAGGAGGCGATCGCGTCGGAGTGGCTCGGTACAAACCCTCTGCAGTACTACACGCGTGACATAAACAAACCCTGCAACAGTTCTAACAGCCGATTTCACGCATTCAACAAATCGGACCTGAATGCAAGAACGTCGCTACGCGAATTTGCTCATTTCTACGCAACAGCACCCCAAACGCCGCTAATTCCGATTTTAGAAAACTCACCAACCCCAGTCTCCGGAAATCATTTCAAGGGAAATTTGTCGTTGATCAACGAGGACCCTATTCAAGCACTCCAAAATAAAAGGATTAGCGATTTGCAGGAATTACCTGCAGTGTACTTAGTCTCTTGGGGGAAAAAGTTTGTCTCTTCAGCGCTACAACGCCGATACTAATTACATTGTCCGGATATTCAAAACTGAACCTTATATATGCAACCCAATACTTACAAAGTGGACACCAATTTTACAATTATACAAACTTACTGAATTTTCTTACATAAAGCGTCTTAAATTAACTTCACCAAACTTTATGCTTTCACGCTCTATAAGCAACTTCCAAAGCTTCAAATTTTAAACTACAAACAAAGATCTATATTCATGCTGTAAAACATCGAAATTAAATTAGATTTTTGGCAGTGGCTACTCCCACGCTAACGTGAACAGAATTTACATAACACAATGATGTATTTTACGTGGACGATTGTTTACTTACTAGTCATATTTATAATTTTTACTTTTCTAGAGAGTTACTGCATAAATTAAATTATTTTCTACCATGTAAGAGGTTCCATTATATCAGAACTGTACTCAACCATATTATAATATGACACCCAATATCTTATTATTTTGTGGTATGCTACTATTACTTTTTTCTTTCTATGTATATATTTTTAGATTATTAATTCAAATTCAAATTTCACCCTGGCAATTTTTAAACTTTGTCAAAGACAGCAAAGTGCAATTTATTTTTGTCAAAACAAATATTTTTATCTTATCTTTTAACTAATACGATAAAAATCGCTGAAAGTGACGACATTTACTCATAACTAACTTCTTGATTATTTTTGCGTTGCTTGTTTAAAAGTGTATATAAATATTTTTTGTTTGTATTTCTTCATTGAAATCTCTCATCTTTCCTTCATTTTCTTATATTAAAGATCGCTTTGAAAATAACAAGCCAGAAAAACAATTCTTTTTCCTTTGCCTGAAGACAACACAATATCAATTCGGTTTTGGCAAAAAAATTCAGGCACATAAAACAATTAAGTATTTATATATTATAAATAATTATATTCAAATAACAACGCCTATTTCTCTTTTGTGTTTTTAAATCGTTTATAGTTAGTTATTTAAGTATTCAGGACTGTTAAGAGGGACATAGCGAACGAGAGAGTTGTTTGAACCCACAGTCGTTTTGGCCCTTAACGTTTTTTATCGTATTGAATTACCATACTAAAAAAATAATTTTTGAAATTTGGAAATGTCAATATTTGATGGTTTAAGCTGCCAAAGCTGTCAAAAAGCCGGATGTTAAATCAAAAGTCGGGTTGTTAAAACTCCTATGTGATACTAGAGTGATATTGACAGCTTAACGATTGTAGATTATTGAATGTTATTTATACCAGAACAACATGAAACGACGAAAATAAACAAGAAATTACACAAAGTTTTTGAGTTTTATCAGAATTTGTTTTCGCTACATAATACTTATGATATTTAGTGTAATTTTAAAAATCAAAATAAATAAATCTGCATTGTTCACATATTCGGACAGATTTTCCGATGAATTAAAGTTTCTGTGTCATTTTCTGTATGAATTAATTTGCAGGAGGGCGGCTCACGGGCCGAGCCATTGAGTTGAGGTCGACCGTTTGAAACCCGATAAATCGTCGCCGGTGGCTGAGAGTTGAGACCCTCTTGTCTACGTTTCGATTTCACGTAAGAAAACTCGATCCCGAAAGCGGCAGTTTCCGTTAAATTATTTGCATCGCGTTTGAAACGTGCGCCGTTCCGGCTAATATGAACACAGCTTTAAGCGATGAAAATAGGACTAAAAGCTCAGGATTTACACAGAGAGAATTGAGGGAAGTCTTCGTTTGTATCGGATATCAAGATAGGTTGGCATCACGTGCAATCCAGACCGTCACGACGGCCCTAACGGCCATCTACTCCACTCTCTAGCGTGTAGCGACGTGATCGTTCCAATGCTCCATCGCCAAACAACACCAACTAATATCGACCTAACTTGCACATTTGGTGGACCACTCTGTTGCGAACGTCACACAAGCACGCAACATTAGAAAAAAGATTGTTTAAAAAATCATACGTCCGAAGAGTGCTGAAGGGTGAGCTCTACGACGTGCCGCCACATACCAACTACCTCATCCTGCATTTTACATGACTTTATGCACTCCGCAAAATATTCTTAAACACGTATTTAAGTTTTTTCAAAACACTGGAGCACAAATCGCCCGAACCTAATGCAATTTTTCAAACAAATCCATTATTGCGGATTGTGTGGTAGCCGGCAAATGCAAAGTTGTAAAAACGTAACGTGATTGACAACTCATAATTCCAGCAAAAATCCGATGAATTCACCAGTCCATTTATCTTGCTGTTTTCCACACCCACACTTTTGATTAAGTTTAGTTGTACTAGTTTTAATAGAGGATTAGAATTTGTAGATTCGGTGAAACCTCTCGAGGACTACTTAGCTTATTAACTAGTCGCTGGAGAATCATCTAAGACATTTTCCCTTTTCATTCATTAACAAATTCCAAATTTTTCAAAAATCTGATTTGCATTCAAGACGACATGGCCAAAAATCGGAATTTGTTTAAAACATTTATTCCATTCGTGCCTCCGGAGAAATAGTTTTCTCTACAATACTCTTTTTGTAAAACTATTTCTCAAGACGAACACATGCGATGCGTATAACGTTTTTCAAGCAGACAAAAGACCAGCCCATATCACCGAGCTGTCACACTTTTTGCAATCCTAGACTCCATCCTTTTGTATAGAAACAACCAACTCAACTAAATTATAAAACTGAACGCGAAAAACTAATCAACTATTCTTATCAAAAAAAGAAAACAAACAATGCACCACAAGAGCTTTGTTTTTTATATCCATAATATTTTCTCAGCAAGTAAAAAACATTTCTGCTTTACTTTTTATTTAAACAGGCCATTTTGTGGCATTGGACTTAATATAAAAAAAAATAAGTTAGAAATTAGAGGGTGCCTTCCTAAACTTAATTGAATCGTATCTGACGGATCGTAAGATTAGAGTTAAATCAGAACAAAGCCAGTAGACGGATTACAAATTGACCCGAGTGTGCCTCAAGGTACCACCCGTGCACCTTTGCTATTTTTTTTATAAAGCAACAATAACCGATTCACTTTTGACGCGTTTATATCCGATATTACAGTTTTTCTTATAAGCAAATTGATCTCCTGGAAGACGGAACAGACGGGCAATATAGGGCGATTATGATGCGTAGTAATATTAGTTTGCATTTTATATGCTAATAATAATCACCAAACTTATATAAAATCTAAACAAACACTAATTCAGGAACAATACCAAATAAATCAAGTTTTATCCGTAGCCAAAAACATCCCTTTTTAATTCAACTAAAATTGTAAAAAACCTTGCAGGTTGCTTTTTCTGTTTTGTAATATATCGACTTATCAATATTCTATGACTGTAAAAATTAGTAGCAAAGAAATTCACTAGCTCCTGGTCTAGATGTTTGGTGCAATTTTTAATTAGAAGAAGGAGTTGGCGCTAGGTGGGCTTTGAGTTCGCGGTTGCTCTGATAAAAAATGTGTGCGAAGTCTGGGTGTTTTGTTGTTGAAATCGATATTGTTTTTGTGTAGCGTAAAACAGTAATCGATTCATCAATTAGCATAGGTTAGGCGGACGAGACGAGTTCAGGTAGGATTTCCCAATTCTCTCACATCGCTGATTTCAAGCTTGTTCCAAGCGACCGCGAAGCCATCACCACCATCATCATTCGACCAGAAGAATCGATGCTGCTCGACCGGCGACCTGCAGCCTTCCACTGTTCCCGACTTACAACTAAAATCGGGAATATTTTGCACCAGAAAACGGCCGATTCAATCAGGGCGATGTTAAGTCGATAGCGCACAGGTTGCTGCCTGCAACCCCAACCGAACAAACCATATTTCCGCTGATAACTGGACCAGAAAATCTCCAGCGCGAATATTCTTGTTAACGTGTCTGGATATATTACGCGACATTTTTCATAACGGGAGCCTCAACCCGCAAAGGCCATCCATTCCTGACTGTCAACTGCTTCATACAAAAATAACACTATTGATGTATTTGATCCGACTTTCTGCTATTTAACTCTATCTCAATCGATATCAAACCTAGATATTGTGGCAGTTTCAGCCGACCTCGGAAATAAATCTGAACAACTTTAATTACATACTCCATTGCCAATTCCAGATGAATATTCCTTAAATTCACTTAATCAATATCGCCAGAAAAAGTATTACCCAATTTTCAATTGTACATATTCACTTTAACTCATTACAAATCCTCTACTTTATTTCCACCGGCTCAGCTCATGAAGAAAGAACTCGTTCCTCAACAAGCTGCCGCGCTCTAATTAATAACTACAAAACATTTTGAAAAATGGCAAATTTCAAAAGAAATTATTTTTTTTATAACAATATTAATAAAATTTGTGTATTGACAAAAAATTCAATCAAAAATTGTCAAAAGATTTACTCCTCTTTCAGATAACAAGGATGTATGTTCATACAGGCTGTCCCAGCGAGTTGAAAAAGTCCATTAATGACCTTTAAATGGTAAAATAAAAAAAAATTGTAGAGACATTGATAGATACTAATCTAGTGCGTAACCTAAAATTATTTTCAACCATACAGCATGTCCCAAAAATAAGTTACGAGACAAACTTGTGTTTTTT